>NW_012315826.1:0-2041 GCF_000151885.1 Dipodomys ordii
TCTGCTTCTCCTGCTATCTGTTTCTTCTGCATCTACTGCTTCTCCTTATTCTTCTCCATAATTCTTCTCCTTATGCTTCCTCTTCTTCTTCTTCTTCTTCTTCTTCTTCTTCTTCTTCTTCTTCTTCTTCTTCTTCTTCTTCTTCTTCTTCTTCTTCTTCTTCTTCTTCTTCTTCTTCTTCTTGTTCTCTTTCTTCTGCTTCTGCTTTTCCTGCTTCTTCTGCTTCTACTGCTTCTCTTTCTGCTTCTCATTCTGCTTCTGCTTCTCCTTCTGCTTCTCCTATTGCTTCTGCTGCCCTTCCTTCTCCTTCACCTTCTCCTACTTCTGCTTCTCCTTCTGCTTCTGCTTCTTCTGCTTCTCCTGCTTCTCCTTCTGCATCTTCTTCTGATTCTGCTTCTTCTTCTGCTTCTTCTTCTGCTTCTGCCTCTCCTTCTTCTGCTTCTCCTTCTTCTGCTTTTCCTTCTGATTCTCCTTCTTCTTTTCCTTCTCCTTCTTCTGCTTCTCCCTCTGATTCTGCTTCTTATGCTTATTCTTTTTCTTCTGCTTCTGCTTCTCCTGCTTCTGCTTCTTCTGCTTCTACTTCTTCTCCTTATGCTTCTCCTTCTCCTTCTCCTTATGCTTCTCCTTCTCCTTCTCCTTCTTCTTCTTCTTCTTCTTCTTCTTCTTCTTCTTCTTCTTCTTCTTCTTCTTCTTCTTCTTTTTCTCCTCTTTATTCTGCTTCTTCTTTTCCTGCTTCTTCTGCTTCTACTCCTTCTCTTTCTTCTTCTCATTCTGCTTCTGCTTCTCCTTCTGCTTCTCCTATTGCTTCTGCGGCTCTTCCTTCTCCTTCTCCTACTTCTACTTCTCCTTCTGCTTCTGCTTCTTCTGCTTCTCCTGCTTCTCGTTATGCATCTTCTTCTGCTTCTGCTTCTCCTTGTGCTGCTTCTTCTGCTTCTGTTTCTCTTTCTGTTTCTCCTTCTGCTTCTTCTGCTTCTCCTTCTGAATCTCCTTCTCCTTCTGCTTCTGTTTCTCTTTCTCCTTCTTGTTCTCCTGCTTTTCCTTCTGCTTCTCCTTCTGCTGTAACTGCTACTGTTTCTGCTTCTTCTGTTTCTTCTGCTTCTCCTTCTGTTTTGATTCTCTTTCTGCTTCTGCTTCTCCGTCAGCTTGTCATTCTGCTTCTCCAGATACTGCTTCTTCTGCTTCTCCTGCTTCTCCTTCTGCTTCAGGTTCTGCTTCTGCTTCTTCGGATTCTTATGCTTCTGCTTCTCCTGCTTCTTCTGCTTCTGCTTCTCCTCCTTCTCTTTCTGCTTCTCCTTCTTTTTCTGCTTCTCCTTGTGCTTCTCCTTCTGCTTCTGCTCCTTCTCCTTCTTCTGTTTCTTCTTCTTCTGCCTCTCCCGCTTCTGCTTCTTCTGCTTCTCTTCTTCTCGTTCGGCTTCTCTTAGTCGGCTTCTCTTTCTACTTCTGCTTCTGCTTCTTCTGCTTCTGCTTCTTCTCTTTAATTCTCCTTCTGCTTCTGGTTCTTCTCCTTCTCCTGCTTCTCCTTCTGCATCACCTTCTGCTTGTGCTTTTCCTTGTGATTCTTCTTCTGCTTCTGCTTCTCCTTCTCCTTCTTCTACTTCTCCGTCTGCTTCTGTTTCTTCTGCTTTTCCTAATTCTCTTTCTGCTTCTCCTTCTGCTTCTCCTTCTATTTCTCCTTCTCCTTCTCGTTCTTCTGCTATTTATTGTGCTTCTTTTTCTGCTTCTACATCTTCAGCTTCTACTGCTACTCTTTCTGTTTCTTTGTTTCTTCTGCTTCTCCTTCTGCTTCTCCTTCAGCTTTTGCTTCTCTTTCTGCTTCTGCTTCTCCTTCTGCTTCTGCTTCTTCTCCTTCATCTGTTTCATCTGCTTCTGCTTCTCCTGCTTCTGCTTCTCCTGCTTCTAGTTCTGCTTCTCTTTCTGCTTTTCTTTGTGCTTCTCCTTCTCCTTCTTAAGATTCTCCTTCTACTTCTGCTTCTCCTTCAGCTTCTGCTTCAATTTCTCCTTCAAAAATTCATCATTCTGATTCTGCGTCTTCAGATTCATC
>NW_012315827.1:0-2041 GCF_000151885.1 Dipodomys ordii
TTGTCTCGCTGTGTCCCGCTGTGTCCTCTCTGTGTCCCCCGCTATGTTCCGCTGTGTCCTCGCTGTGTCCCCTGCTGTGTCCCGCTGTGTCCCCATTGTGTCCCCCGCTGTGTCGTGCTGTGTCCCGCTGTGCCCCCGCTGTGTCCGCCGCTGTGTACCGCTGTGTCCTCGCTGTGTCCCCCGCTGTCTGCCGCTTTGTCCCCGCTGTGTCCGTAGCTGTGTAGCGCTGTGTCCCGCTGTGTACCCCGCTGTGTCCCACTATGTTCCCGCAGTGTCCCCGCTGTGTCCCGCTGTGTCCCTCTGTGTCCTCGCTGTGTCCCCCGCAGTGTCCCGTTGTGTACGCACCTGTACACCCCGCTGTGTCCTGCTGAGTCCCCGCTGTAACGACGCTCGGTCCCGCTGGGTCCCGCTATGTCTTCCCTGTGTTCCCCGCTGTGTCCCGCTGTGTCCCCCGCTGTGTCCCGCTGTGTCCCCAGCTGTGTACCCCGCTGTGTCCCGCTGTGTTCCCGCTGTATCGACGCTGTGTCCCGCTTGATCCCGTTGTGTCCTCGCTGTGTTCCCCACTTTATCCCGCTGTGTACCCCTCTGCGTCCCTCGCTGTGTCCCGCTGTGTCCCGATGTGTACTGCTTTGTCCCCCGCTGCGTCCCGCTGTGTCCCCCCTGTGTCCCCCGCTGTGTCCCTCTGTGTCCCGCTGTGTCCCCCGCTGTGTTCCCTGCTGTGTACCGCTGTGTGCCCCGCAGTGTCAGCGCTGTGTACCGCTGTGTCCTCGCTGTGTCCCCCGCTGTCTCCCGCTCTGTACCCCGCTGTGTCTCAAGCTTTGTCCCTGCTGCGTCCCACTGTGTCCCGCTGTGTCCCGCTGTGCCCGCACTGTGTCCCGTTGTGTTCACAGCTGTGTACCACACTGTGTAACGCTGTGTCCCCGCTATATCGACGCTGTGTCGCCCTGGGTCCCGCTGTGTCCTCGCTGTGTTCCCCGCCTTGTCCCGCTGTGTCCTCGCTGTGTCCTCGCTGTGTCCCACGTTTTGTTCCGCTGTGTCCTCGCTTTTTTCCCCGCTGTGTCCTGCTGTGTCCCTGACATATCGACGCTGGGTTCACCTGGGTCCCGCTGTGTCCTCCCTGTGTCCCCCGCTGTGTCCCGCTGTGTCCCCCGCTGTGTCCCTGCTGTGTCCCCGCTGTGTCCCGGTGTGTCCCACTGTGTACTTCTGTGCCCCGCTGCGTCCCGCTGTGTCCGCGCTGTGTCACAATGTGTCCTCGCTATGTCCCCCGCTGTGTCCCGCTGTGTCCTCCCTGTGTCCCCCGCTGTGTCCCGCTGTGTCCCTCTGTGTCCCCCGCTGTTTCCCCCGCTATGTCTCGCTGTGTCCCCCGCTGTGTCCCACTGTGTCCTTGCTGTGTCCCCCGTTCTGTGCCGCTGTGTCCTCGCTGTGTCCCCGGCTGTTTCCCGCTGTGTCCTGCTGTGTCACGCTGTTTCCCCACTGTGTCCCCGCTGTTTCCTTCTGTGTACCCCGCTGTGTCCAGCTTTTTCCCCGCTGTGTCTCGCTGTGTCCCACACTCTGTCCCCCACTGTGTCCCACTGTGTCCCCCGCTGTTTTGCATTGTGTCCCCCACTGTGTCCCGCTGTGTCCCCGCAGGTTCACCTCTGTTTCCTGCTGTGTCCCGCTGTGTTCCGTGGTGTCCTCGCTGTGTCCCCCTGCTGTGGCCCACTGTGTCCCACTGTGTCCCGCTGTGTCCCCGCAGGTTCACCTCTGTTTCCCACTGTGTCCCGTTGTGTGCCGCTGTGTCCTCGCTGAGTCCCCTACTGTCTCCCTCTCTGTCCCCCGCTGTGTCTCACGCTTTGTCCCCACTGTGTCCCACTGTGTACCGCTGTGTCCGGCTGTGCCCCCACTGTGTCCCGTTGTGTCCACAGCTGTTTACCACGCTGTGTACCACGCTGTGTAACGCTGTGTCCCCGCTGTATCGACGCTGTGTCCCGCTGTGTCCCGCTGTGTCCTCGCTGTGTTCCCTGCTGTGTCCCGCTGTGTCCACCGCTGTGTCCCCAGCTGT
>NW_012315828.1:0-2040 GCF_000151885.1 Dipodomys ordii
TCACCTTTTCCTGCGTCTTCTGCTTCTAGTGCTTCTCTTTCTGCTTCTCCTTCTGCTTCTGCTTCTGCTTCTTGTCCTTTTCCTGTTTCTTCTGCTTCTCCTGCTTCTGCTTCTTCTGCTTTTCCTGCTTCTCTTTCTGCTTCTCCTTCTGCTTCTGCTCCTCCTTCTGCTTCTGCTCCTTCTATTTCTTCTGTTTCTTCTTCTTCTACTTCTCTCGCTCTGCTTCTTCTGCTTCTCCTGCTTCTCGTTCTGCTTCTCTTCGTCGGCTTCTCTTTCTACTTCTCCTTCTGCTTCTTCTGATTCTGCTTCTTCTCCTTCTTCTTCTCCTTCTGCTTCTGCTTCTTCTGCTTCTCCTGCTACTCCTTCTGCTTGTGCTTTTCCTTCTGCTTCTTCTTCTGCTTCTGCTTCTCCTTCTTCTGCTTCTCCGTCTGTTTCTGCTTCTTCTGTTTTTCCTGCTTCTCCTTCTGCTTCTCATTCTTCTTCTCCTTCTGTTTCTCCTTGTCGTTATTCTGCTATTCCTTCTGCTTCTCTATTTGCTTCTGCATCTTCAGCTTCTTCTGCTACTGCTTCTGCTTCTGCTTCTTCTGTTCTTCTGCTTCTCTTTCTGCTTCTCCTTCTGCTTTTGCTTCTCTTTCTGCTTCTTCTTCTCCTTCTGCTTCTCCTTCTTCTCCAGATTCTGCTTCTTCTGCTTCTCCTGCTTCGCCTTCTGCTTCAGGTTCTGCTTCTGCTTCTTCAGCTTCTTCTGCTTCTCCTTCTGTTTCTGCTTCTCTTTCTGCTTCTGCTTCTTATCCTTCTTCTATTTCTTTTGATTCTGCTTCTCCTGCTTCTGCTTCTCCGTTCTCCTTCGTTTCTCTTTACGCTTCTCCTTCTGCTTCTCCTTCTTCTGCTTCTACTTCTGCTTCTGCTTCTGCTTCTGCTGCTCTTTCTGCTTCTCCTGCTGCTTTTCCTTCTCCTGCTCCTTCTTCTGCTTCTCTTTCTGCTTCTCCTTCTGTTTCTCCTACTCCTTCTCCTTCTCGTTCTTCTGCTTTTACTTCTGCTTCTGCATCTTCTGCTTCTTCTGCTACTGCCTCTGCTTCTTCTGTTTCTTCTGCTTCCCCTTCTGCTTCTCCTTCTGTTTTTGCTTCTCTTTCTGCTTCTGCTTCTCCTTCTGCTTCTCCAGATTCTGCTTCTTCTGCTTCTCCTGCTTCTCCTTCTGCTTCAGGTTCTGCTTCTGCTTCTTCGGCTTCTTCTGCTTCTGCTTCTCCTGCTGCTGCTTCTTCTGCTTCTCCTGCGTCTCTTTCTGATTTTCCTTCTGTATCTGCTTCTCCTTCTGCTTCTTCTCCTTCCTATGTTTCTTCTGCTTCTGCTTCTCCTGTTTCTGCTTCTTCTGCTTCTCCTGCTTCTCCTTCTCCTTCTCCTTCTCTTTCTGCTTCTGCTTATCCTTCTGTTTCTCCTACTCCTAATCCTTCTCTTTCTCCTTCTCCTTCTTCTTCCTCTGCTTCTCCTGCTGCTTCTTCTTCTGCTTCTTCTGCTTTTTCTGTTTCTTCTGTTTCTTTTGCTTCTGCTTCTCACGCTCTGCTTCTTCTGCTTCTCCTGCTTCTCGTTCTGCTTCTCTTCTTCGGCTTCTCTTTCTACTTCTCCTTCTGCTTCTTCTGATTCTGCTTCTTCTCCTTCTGCTTCTCCTTCTGCTTCTGCTTCTTCTGCTTCTCCTGCTACTCCTTCTGCATCTCCTTCTGCTTGTGCTTTTCCTTCTGCTTCTTCTTCTGCTTCTGCTTCTCCGTCTGTTTCTGCTTCTTCTTTTACCTGCTTCTCCTTCTGCTTCTCATTCTTCTTCTCCTTCTGTTTCTCCTTCTCGTTATTCTGCTATTCCTGCTGATTCTCTTTCTGCTTCTCCTTCTGCTTTTGCTTCTCTTTCTGCTTCTGCTTCTCCTTCTGGTTCTCCTTCTTCTCCAGATTCTGCTTCTTCTGCTTCTCCTTCTGCTTCAGGTTCTGCTTCTGCTTCTTCAGCTTCTATTTCTGTTTCTCCTTCTGTTTCTGCTTCTCTTTCTGCTTCTGCTTTTT
>NW_012315829.1:0-2040 GCF_000151885.1 Dipodomys ordii
TGCTTCTACTTATACTTCTTCTGATTCTCCTGCTTCTCCTTCTTGTTCTCCTGCTGTTTCTGCTTCTCTTTCTGCTTCTGCTTCTCCTTCTGCTGCTCCTTCTCCTTCTGCTTCTCCTTCTGATTCTGCTTCTTATGCTTATTCTTTTCCTTCTGCTTCTGCTTCTCTTGCTTCTGCTTCTTCTGCTTCTACTGCTTCTTCTTATGCTTCTCCTTATGCTTCTCCTTATGCTTCTCCTTATGCTTCTTCTTCTTCTTCTTCTTCTTCTTCTTCTTCTTCTTCTTCTTCTTCTTCTTCTTCTTCTTCTTCTTCTTCTTCTACTTCATCTTCTTCTTCTTCTTCTTAATCTTCAATTTCTTCTCTTCTCTTTCTTCTACTTCTTCTTTTCCTGCTTCTTCTGCTTCTACTGCTTCTCTTTCTTCTTCTCATTCTCCTTCTGCTTCTCCTTCTGCTTCTCCTATTTCTTCTGCAGCTCTTCCTTCTCCTACTTCTACTTCTCCTTCTGCTTCTGCTTCTTCTGCTTCTCCTGCTTCTCCTTCTGCTTCTTCTTCTGCTTCTGCTTCTCCTTCTGCTGCTTCTTCTGCTTCTGTTTCTCCTTCTGCTTCTTCTGCTTCTGCTTCTCCTTCTGCTTCTTCCGCTTCTCCTTCTGATTCTCTTTCTGCTTCTCCTTCTGTTTCTCCTTCTCCTTCTCGTTCTTCTGCTTTTCTTTCTGCTTCTCCTTCTGCTTCTGCTGCAACTGCTACTGCTTCTTCTGTTTCTTCTGCGTCTCCTTCTGTTTTGATTCTCTTTCAGCTTCTGCTTCTCCTTCAGCTTCTCATTCAGCTTCTCCAGATTCTGCTTCTTCTGCTTCTCCTGCTTCCGCTTTTGCTTCAGGTTCTGCTTCTGCTTCTTCGGATTCTTATGCTTCTGCTTCTCCTGCTTCTGCTTCTTCTGCTTCTTCTGCTTCCCCTCCTCTTTCTGCTTCTCCTTCTGTTTCTGCTTCTCCTGCTTCTGCTTCTTCTGCTTTTCCTGCTTCTCTTTCTGCTTCTCCTTCTGCTTTTCCTTCTCCTTCTGCTTCTGCTCCTTCTCCTTCTTCTGTTTCTTCTTCTTCTGCTTCTCCCACTTCTGCTTCTTCTGCTTCTCCTGCTTCTCGTTCTGCTTCTCTTCGTCGGCTTCTCTTTCTACTTCTGCTTCTGCTTCTTCGGATTCTGCTTCTTCTACTTCTTCTCTCCTTCTGCTTCTGCTTCTTTTGCTACTCCTGCTTCTCCTTCTGCATATCCTTCTGCTTGTGCTTTTCCGTCTGCTTCTTCTTCTGCTTCTGCTTCTCCTTCTCCTTCTTCTGCTTCTCCGTCTGATTCTGCTTCTTCTGCCTTTCCTGATTCTCCTTCTGCTTCTCCTTCTTCTTCTCCTTCTGTTTCTCCTTCTCCTTCTCGTTCTTCTGCTATTCCTTCTGCTTCTCTTTCTGCTTCTGCATCTTCAGCTTCTTCTGCTACTGCTTATGCTTCTTCTGTTTCTTCTGCTTCTCCTTCTGCTTTTGCTTCTCTTTCTGCTTCTGCTTCTCCTTCTGGTTCTCCTTCTTCTTCTCCAGATTCTGCTTCTTCTGCTTCTCCTTCCGCTTCAGGTTCTGCTTCTGCTTCTTCGGCTTCTTCTGCTTCTATTTCTGCTTCTCCTTCTGTTTCTGCTTCTCTTTTTGCTTCTGTTTCTTCTCCTTCTTCTATTTCTTCTGCTTATGCTTCTACTGCTTCTCCTGCTTCTCCTTCTGTTTCTCTTTATTCTTATCCTTCTGCTTCTCCTTCTCCTTCTTCTGCTTCTCCTTCTGCTTCTGCTTCTCCTTCTGCATCTTCTTCTGTTTCAATTTCTCCTTCTTCTGCTTTTCATTCTTCTTCTGCTTCTCCTGCTTCTGCTTCTTCTGCTTCTCCTGCTTCTCCTTCTCCTTCTCTTTCTGCTTCTGCTTATCCGTCTGTTTCTCCTACTCCTAATCCTTCTCTTTCTCCTTCTCCTTCTTCTTCTTCTGCATAATCCTGCTTCTTCTTCTTCTGCTTCTTCTTCTTTTTCTGCTTT
>NW_012315830.1:0-2040 GCF_000151885.1 Dipodomys ordii
GCCGAAAGAGAAGAAGCAGAAACAGAAGCAGAAGGAGAAGCAGAAGCAGAAGGAGAAGCAGCAGAAGAAGTAGAACCAGAAATTCAGGCACGAGAAACAGAAGAAGCAGAAGCAGAAGGAGAAGCAAAAAGAGAAGCAGAAGGGGAAGTAGAAAAAACAGCAGAAGAAGCAGAAAAACAAGCAGGAGAAGCAGAAGCAGGAAGAGAAGTAGAAGCAGAAGAAGAAGAAGAAGAAGAAGCAGTAGAAGCATAAGAAGCAGAAGCAGGAGAAGAAGAACCAGAAGAAAAAGAAGAAGCATAAGAAGCAGAAGCAGAGGGAGAAACAGAAGAAGGAGAAGGAGCAGCAGAAGGTGAAGCAGAAGGAGATGCAGAAGCAGAAAGAGAAGCAGAAATAGAAGGAGAAGAAGAAGGAGAAGTTGGAGAATCAGAAGAAGCAGAAAGAGAAGCAGAAGGAGAAGCAGAAGGAGAAGGACAAGCAGGAGAAGCAGAAGAAGCAGAAGCGGGAGAAGCAGAAGAAGAAGAAGAAGAAGAAACAGAATGAGAAGGAGAAGGAGAAGCAGAAGGATAAGAATAAAGAGAAACAGAAGGAGAAGCAGGAGAAGCAGGAGTAGCATAAGCAGAAGAAATAGAAGAAGGAGAAGAAGCAGAAGCAGAAAGAGAAGCAGAAACAGAAGGAGAAGCAGAAATAGAAGCAGAAGAAGCCGAAGAAGCAGAAGCAGAACCTGAAGCGGAAGGAGAAGCAGAAGAAGCAGAATCTGGAGAAGAAGAAGGAGAACCAGAAGGAGAAGCAGAAGCTGAAAGAGAAGCAAAAGCAGAAGGAGAAGCAGAAGAAACAGAAGAAGCAGAAGCAGTAGCAGAAGAAGCTGAAGATGCAGAAGCAGAAAGAGAAGCAGAAGGAATAGCAGAAGAACGAGAAGGAGAAGGAGAAACAGAAGGAGAAGAAGAAGGAGAAGCAGAAGGAGAATCAGGAAAGGCAGAAGAAGCAGAATCAGACGGAGAAGCAGAAGAAGGAGAAGGAGAAGCAGAAGCAGAAGAAGAAGCAGACGAAAAGCACAAGCAGAAGGAGATGCAGAAGGAGAAGCAGAAGAAGCAGAAGCAGAAGGAGAGAAGAAGTAGAAGAAGCAGAATCCGAAGAAGCGGAAGCAGAAGTAGAAAGAGAAGCCGACGAAGAGAAGCAGAACGAGAAGCAGGAGAAGCAGAAGAAGCAGAAGCGGGAGAAGCAGAAGAAGAAGAAACAGAAGAAGGAGAAGGAGCAGAAGCAGAAGGAGAAGGAAAAGCAGAAGGAGAAGCAGAAAGAGAAGCAGGAAAAGCAGAAGAAGCAGAAGCAGGAGAAGCAGAAGCAGAAGAAACAGGAGAAGGACAAGAAGCAGAAGAAGGAGAAGCAGAAACAGAAGGAGAAGCAGAAAGAGGAGGGGAAGCAGAAGAAGCAGAAGCAGGAGAAGCAGAAGCATAAGAATCCGAAGAAGCAGAAGCAAAACCTGAAGCAAAAGCGGAAGCAGGAGAAGCAGAAGAAGCAGAATCTGGAGCAGCTGAATGAGAAGCTGAAGGAGAAGCAGAAGCTGAAAGAGAATCAAAACAGAAGGAGACGCAGAAGAAACAGAAGAAGCAGTAGCAGTTGCAGCAGAAGCAGAAGGAGTAGCAGAAAGAAAAGCAGAAGAACGAGAAGGAGAAGGAGAAACAGAAGGAGAAGCAGAAGGAGAATCAGAAGGAGAAGCAGAAGAAGCAGAAGGAGAAACAGAAGCAGAAGAAGGATAAGGAGAAGCAGAAGGAGAAACAGAAGCAGAAGAAGCAGCAGAAGGAGAAGCAGAAGCAGAAGAAGATGCAGAAGGAGAAGCAGGAGAAGCAGAAGAAGCAGAAGCAGAAGGAGAAGTAGAAGTAGGAGAAGGAAGAGCCGCAGAAGAAATAGGAGAAGGAGAAGCAGAAGCAGAATGAGAAGCAGAAAGAGAAGCAGTAGAAGCAGAAGAAGCAGGAAAAGTAGAAGCAGAAGAAAGAGAAGAAGAAGAAGAAGAAGAAGAAGAAGAAGAAGAAGAAGAAGAAGAAG
>NW_012315832.1:0-2040 GCF_000151885.1 Dipodomys ordii
GTGTCCTCGCTGTGTCCCCGCTGTGTCCTCGCTGTGTCCCCGCTGTGTCCTCGCTGTGTCCCCGCTGTGTCCCGCTGTGTCCAAATGTGTCCCCTGCTGTGTCCCCCGCTTTGTCCCACTGTGTTCCGCTGTATCCCTCTGTGTCCCCTTGTGTCCTCGCTGTTTCCCCACTGTGTCCCACCGGGTCCGCGCAGTGTCCCCGCTGTGTCAGGCTGTGTCCCGCTGCTTCCTCGATTTGTCCCCCGCTGTGTCCCACTGTGTCCTCCGCTGTGTCCCATGCTGTGTCAAGCTGTGTCCCCCGCTGTGTCCTGCTGTGTCCAGCTGTGTCCCCGCTGTGTCCCGCTGTGTCCCCCTGTTTGTCCCCTGCTTTGTCCCGCTGTATCCCGCTGTGTCCCCGCTCTGTCCCGCTTTGTCCCGCTGTGTCCCCTGCTGTGGCCTGCTGTGTCCTGCTGTGTCCCGCTGTGTCCCGCTGTGTCCCCCGTTGTGTCCCGCTGTGTCCCCCGCTGTGTCCAACTGTGTCACGCTGTGTCCTGCTCTGTCCCCGATGTGTCCCGCTGTGTCCCCCGCTCTGTCCCCCGCTTTGTCCAGCTGTATCCTCTACTGTGTCCTGCTGTGTCCCGCTGTGTCCCCCGATTTGTCCCGCTGTGTGCCCGCAGTGTCCCCGCTTTGTCCGGCTGTGTCCCACTGTGTCCCGTGGTGTCCCGCTTTGTCCCCCGCTGTGTCCCCCGCTGAGTCCCCTTTGTGTCCGCCGCTGTGTCCCACTGTGTTCCGCTGTGTCCCGTTGTGTCCTCGCTGTGTCTTCCGCTGTGTCCCGCTGTGTCACGCTCTGTCCTGCTGTGTCCCCGCTGTGTCCCGCTGTGTCCCCGCTGTGTCCCACACTGTGACCCCCTGTGTCCCCCGCTGTGTCCCCACTGTGTCCCCGCTGTGTCCTGCTGGGTCCCACTGTGTCCCATGCTGTGTCCCCGCTGTGTCCCCGCTGTTTCCCGCTGTGTCCCCCGCTCTGTCCCCCGCTGTGTCCGGCTGTGTCCCCCGCTGTGTCCCACTGTGTCTTGCTGTATCCCCCGCTTTTTCCCGCTGTGTCCCCACTGTGTCCCTGCTGTGTCCCACTGTGTCTCGTGGTGTCCCGTTGTGTCCCTGTTGTGTCCCGCTGTGTCCTTGCTGTGTCCCCCGCTGTGTCCCGCTTTGTCCGCCCTGTGTCCGCCGCTGTGTCCCGCTGTATCCCCAGCTGTGTCCCGCTGTGTCCCCAGCTGTGTCCCCGCTTTATCCCCCTGTGTTCCGCTGTGTCCCTCTTTGTCCTCGCTGTGTATCCTGCACTGTCCCGCTGTGTCCTCGCTGTGTCCCCTGCTGTGTCCCGCTCTGTCGCTTGCTATGTCCCGCTGTGTCACGCTGTGTCCCTCTCTGTCCCCGCTGTGTCCAGCTGTGTTCCCTGCTGTGTCCCCCGCTGTGTCCTCGCTGTGTCCCCGCTGTGTCCTTCTCGTTCCTCACTGTGTCCCCTGCTGTGTCCCGCTGTGTCTCCCGCTGTGTCCCCCTCTGTGTCCCGCTGTGGCCCCTGCTGTGTTCCCCACTGTGTCCCGCTGTGTCCTCGCTGTATCCCCCGTTATGTCCCGCTGTGTCCTCACTGTATCCCCCGTTGTGTCCCGCTGTGTCCCCGGCTGTGTCCGACTGTGTCAAGCTGTGTCCCATTCTGTCCCCGATGTGTCCCACTCTGTCCGGCTGTGTCCCCGCTGAGTCCTCCAGTGTCCCCCGCTCTGTCCCCCGCTTTGTCCTGCTGCATCCCCCACTGTGTCCCGCTGTGTCTTCACTGTATCCCCCGCTTTGTCCCGCTGTGTGCCCACAGTGTCCCCGCTTTGTCCCGCTGTGTCCCACTTTGTCCAGTGGTGTCCCGCTTTGTCCCCCGCTGTGTCCCCGGCTGAGTCCCATCTGTGTCCCTGCTGTGTCCCACTGTGTCCTCGCTGGTGTCCCCCGCAGTCTTCAGCTTTGTCCCACGCTGTGTCCCATTGTGTCCCCCGCTGTGTACCCCGCTGTGTCCTGCTGTGTCCC
>NW_012315833.1:0-2040 GCF_000151885.1 Dipodomys ordii
GAAGCAGAATGAGAAGCACAAGAAGGAGAATTGAAGAGAAGGAGAAGGAGAAGAAGAAGCAGAGAGAGAGACGATGAAGAGATGATGAAGAGAAGAGAGAAGGAAAAGCATAAGGAGAAGTATTAGAAGCAGAAGAAGCAGAAACAGGAGAAGCTGAAGATAAAGAATAAGCAAATGAAGAAGAAGCAGAAGCAGTGGGAGAAGCAGAAGAAAGAGAAGGAGCAGCAGAAAGAGAAGCAGAAGCAGAAAGAGAAGCAGAAACAGAAGGAGACCAAGAAGGAGAAGCAGGAGAATCAGAAGAAGCAGAAGTAGAAGCAGAAAGAGAAGAAAGAGAAGCAGAAGTATAATCAGAAGAAACAGAAGAAGAAGAAGCAGAAGAAACAGAAGCAAAAGAAACAGAAGAAGGAGAAGAGCAGAAGCAGATGCAGAAGGAGAAGCAGAAGCAGAAGGAGAAGCAGAAAGAGAAGCAGGAGAAGCAGAAGAAGCAGGAGAAGCAGAAGCAGAAGAAACAGGAGAAGCCGAAGAAGCAGAAGCAGAATCTGAAGCAGAAGGAGAAACAGAAGAAGCACAATCTGAAGCAGAAGGAGAAGAAACAGAAATAGTAGAATAAGCAGAAGCAGAAGCAGCAGGAGAAGCAGAAGAAGAAGACGGAGAAGGCGAAAAAGAAGGTTTAGGAGTAGGAGAAGCAAAAGGATAAGCAGAAGCTGAAAGAGAAGCAGGAGATGCAGCACGAGAAGTAGGAGAAGCAGAAGAAGCAGAAGCAGGAGAAGCAGAAGAAACAGAAGACGCAGAAGCAGAATGAGAAGCAGAAGGAGAAATTGAAGCAGAAGCAGAAGCAGAAGGAGAAGCAGAATCAGAAGGAGAAGCAGAAGAAGGAGAAGGAGAAGCAGAAAGAGAAGCAGAACGAGAAGCAGGAGAAGCAGAAGCAGGAGAAGCAGAAACAGAAAAAAACAGAAGAAGGAGAAGAAGCAGAAGCAGAAGGAGAAGCAGAAACAGAAGGAAAAGCAGAAAGAGAAGCAGGAGAAGCAGAAGAAGCAGCAGCAGGAGAAGCAGAAGCAGAAGAAGCCGAAGAAGCAGAAGCAGAACCTGAAGCAGAAGAAGAAGCAGGAGAAGCAGAAGAAGCAGAACCTGGAGAAGTAGAAGGCGAAGCAGAAGCAGAAAGCGAAGCAAAAGCAGAAGGAGAAGCAGAAGAAACAGAAGAAGCAGAGGCAGTAGCAGAAGAAGCAGAAGATGCAGAAGCAGAAGGAGAAGCAGAAGGAAAAGCAGAAGAACGAGAAGGAGAAGGAGAAACAGAAGGAGAAGAAGAAAGAGAAGCAGAAGAAGGAGCAGGAGAAGGAAAAGCAGCAGGAGAAGCAGAAAGAGCAGCAGAAGGAGAAGCAGGAGATGCAGAAACAGGAGAAGCAGAAGCAGAAGAAACAGGAGAAGGACAAGAAGCAGAAGCAGAAGCAGAACCTGAAGCATAAGGAGAAGCATAAGGACAAGTATAAGGGGAAGCAGTAGAAGCAGAAGAAGCAGAAGCAGGAGAAGCAGAAGCAGAAGAAAAAGAATAAGCAAAAGAAGCAGAAGCAGAAGCAGTGGGAGAAGGAGAAGAAGGAGAAGGAGCAGAAGAAGGGGAAGGTGAAGCAGAAAGAGAAGCAAAAACAGAAGGAGAAGAAGAACGAGAAACAGGAGAATCAGAAGAAGTAGAAGTAGAAGCAGAAAGAGGAGAAGAAGGAGAAGCAGAAGTAGAATCAGAAGAAACAGTAGAAGAAGAAGAAGAAGAAACAGTAGCAAAAGAAACTGAAGAAGGAGAAGAGCAGAAGAACAAGCAGAAGTAGAAGCAGAAGGAGAAGGAGAAGCAGAAAGAGAAGCAGATGAAACAGAAGAAGCAGAATCAGAAGATACAGGAGAAGCCGAAGAAGCAGAAGCAGAATCTGAAGCAGGAGAAACAGAAGGAGCACAATCTGAAGCAGAAGGCAGAGAACAGAATAGTAGAATAAGCAGAAGCAGAAGCAGCAGGAGAAGCAGATGAGACGACGGAGAACGGCGAAAGAGAGGATT
>NW_012315834.1:0-2040 GCF_000151885.1 Dipodomys ordii
CTCCTGCTTCTCCTTCTGCTGCTCTTTCTGCTTCTCCTGCTGCTCTTCCTTCTCATGCTCCTCATCTGCTTCTCTTTCTGCTTCTCCTTCTGTTTCTCATCTGCCTCACCTTCTCGTCTTCTGCTTTTCCTTCTGCTTCTCCTTCTGCTTCTGCATCTTCTGCTTCTTCTGCTACAGCCTCTGCTTCTTGTGTTTGATCTGCTTCCCCTTCTGCTTCTCCTTCTGCTTTTGCTTCTCTTTCTGCTTTTGCTTCTCCTTCTGCTTCTCCAGATTCTGCTTCTTCTTCCTCTTCTGCTTCTCCTGCTTCTCCTTCTGCTTCTGCTTCTGCTTCTGCTTCTTCTGCTTCTTCTGCTTCTGCTTCTCCTGCTGCTGCATGTTCTGCTTCTCCTGCTACTCTTTCTGCTTTTCCTTCTGTTTTTGCTTCTCCTTCTACTTCTTCTCCTTCCTATGTTTCTTCTGCTCCTGCTTCTCCTGCTTCTGCTTCTCCTGCTTCTCGTTGTGCTTCTCTTTCTGCTTCTCCTTCTCCTTCTTCTGCTTCTCCTTCTGCTTCTGCTTCTCCTTCGGCTTCTGCTTCTGCTTCAATTTCTCCTTCTCTTCTCATTCTGCTTCTGCGTCTTCTGTTTCTTCTGCTTCTCCTGCTTCTGCTTCTCCTGCTTCTCCTACTTCTCGTGCTGCTTCTCTTTCTGCTTCTCCTTTTCCTTCTTCTCCTTCTCCTTCTGCTTCTGCTTCAATTTCTCCTTCTGCTTCTCATTCTGCTTCTGCGCCTTCTGTTTCTTCTGCTTCTCCTGCTTCTTCTTCTCCTGCTTCTCCAACTTCTCGTGCTGCTTCTCCTTCTGCGTCTCTTTGTGGTTCTGCTTATCCTTTTGCTTCTCCTACTCCTAATCCTTCTCTCTCGCCTTCTCCGTCTTCTTCTTCTACTTCTCCTGCTGCTTCTGCTTCTGCTTATTCTACTATTTCTGTTACTTCTGTTTCTGCTTCAGATTGTGTTTCTTCTGTTTCTCCTTCTGCTTCAGATTCTGCTTCTGCTTCTTCGGCTTCTTCTGTTTCTTCTTCTTCTGCTTCTCCTGCTTCTTCTGCTTCTCCTGCTTCTCTTTCTGCTTCTCCTTCTGCTTCTGCTTTTCCTTCTGCTTCTGATTCTGCTCTTCTCCTTCTTCTGTTTCTTTTGCTTCTGTTTCTTCTTCTTCTTCTTCTTCTGTTTCTTCTGATTCTACTTCTGCTTCTCCTTCTTCTACTTCTCTTTCTGTTTCTACTTCTGCTTCTTCTGATTCTCCTGCTTCTCCTTTTGTTCTCCTTCTGTTTCTGCTTCTCTTTCTGCTTCTCCTTCTCCTTCTCCTTCTCCTTCTTCTGCTTCTTCCACTGCTTCTGCTTCTGCTTCTTTTGCTTATTCTATTTCTTCTGCTTCTCCTGCATCTACTGCTTCTCCTTATGCTTCTCCTTATGCTTCTCCTTATGCTTCTCCTTCTTCTTCTTCTTCTTCTTCTTCTTCTTCTTCTTCTTCTTCTTCTTCTTCTTCTTCTTCTTCTTCTTCGTGTTCTTCTTCTTCTTCTTCTTCTTCTTCTTCTTCTTCTTCTTCTTCTTCTTCTTCTTCTTCTTCTTCTTCTTCTTCTTCTTCTTCTTCTTCTTCTTCTCTTTCTTCTGCTTCTCCTGGTTTTTCTGCTTCTACTGCTTCTCTTTTTGCTTCTCATTCTGCTTCTGCTACTCCTTCTGCTTCTCCTATTGCTTCTGCTGCCCTTCCTAGTCCTTCTCCTTCTCCTACTTCTGTTTCTCCTTCTGCTTCTGCTTCTTCTGCTTCTTCTGCTTCTCCTTCTGCATCTTCTTCTGCTTCTGCTTCTCCTTCTGCTGCTTCTTCTGCTTCTGCTTCTCCTTCTTCTGCTTCTCCTTCTGATATTCCTTCTGTTTCTCCTTCTCCTTCTGCTCCTTCTCCTTCTTCTGCTTCTCCCTCTGATTCTGCATCTTTTGCTTATTCTTTTTCTTCTGCTTCTGCTTCTCTGCATTCTGCTTCTTCTTCTTCTACTGCTTCTCCTTTTGCTTCTCCTCCTC
>NW_012315835.1:0-2040 GCF_000151885.1 Dipodomys ordii
CAGCAGCAGCAACCAGAGCATCAGCCGCAGAAGTACCAGCAAAAGGAGAAGCAGCAGCAGAAGCAGCAACACCAGCAGGAGCAGGAGAAGCAGAAAGAGAAGTAGAAGCCGAAGAAGCCGCAGCAGAAGCAGAAGATGAAGAAGGAGAAGCAGCATCAGCAGCAGCAGTAGGAGAAGGAGATGAAGGAGAAGGAGCAGCAGAAGGAGAAGCAGCAGGAGAATCAGGAGGAGAAGCAGCAGAAGGAGAAGCAGAAGCAGCAGAAGAAGCAGAAGCTGAAGAAGATGCAGATGGAGAAGCAGCAGAAGCAGCAGAAGCAGAAGCAGCAGGAGAAGCAGAAGTAGGAGAAGGAGAAGGAGAAGGAAGGGCAGCAGCATCAATAGCAGAAGCAGAAGGAGAAGCAGAAGCAGAATGAGAAGCAGAAAGAGAAGCAGTAGAAGCAGAAGAAGCAGAAGAAGCAGGAAAAGCAGAAGCAGAAGAAAGAGAAGAAGAAGACGAAGCAGCAGAAGAAGAAGAAGAAGAAGAAGAAGAAGAAGAAGAAGAAGAAGAAGAAGAAGAAGAAGAAGAAGAAGAAGAAGAAGAAGAAGAAGAAGAAGAAGAAGAAGACGAAGAAGAAGAAGAAGAAGACGAAGAAGAAGAAGAAGAAGAAGCATAAGGAGAAACTTAATGAGAAGCAGTAGAAGCAGAAGAAGCAGAAGCAGGAGAAGCAAAAGCAGGAGAAGCAGAAGCAGAAGAAACAGAAGAAGGAGAAGAAGCAGAAGCAGAAGGAGAAGCAGAAACAGAAGGAAAAGCAAAAAGAGAAGCAGGAGAAGCAGAAGAAGCAGCAGCAGGAGAAGCAGAAGCAGAAGAAGCCGAAGAAGCAGAAGCAGAACCTGAAGCAGAAGGAGAAGCAGGAGAAGCAGAAGAAGCAGAATCTGGAGAAGCAGAAGCAGAAAGAGAAGCAAAAGCAGAAGGAGAAGCAGAAGAAACAGAAGAAGCAGAGGCAGTAGCAGAAGAAGCAGAAGATGCAGAAGCAGAAGGAGAAGCACAAGGAAAAGCAGAAGAACGAGAAGGAGAAGCAGAAACAGAAGGAGAAGCAGAAAGAGAAGCAGAAGAAGGAGCAGGAAAAGGGAAAGCATCAGGAGAAGCAGAAAGAGGAGCAGAAGGAGAAGCAGGAGATGCAGAAACAGGAGAAGCAGAAGCAGAAGAAACAGGAGAAGGACAAGAAGCAGAAGCAGAAGGAGAAGCAGAAGGAGAAGCAGAAAGAGAAGGAGGGGAAGCAGAAGAAGCAGAAGCAGGAGAAGCAGAAGCATAAGAATCCGAAGAAGCAGAAGCAGAACCTGAAGCAGAAGGAGAAGCAGAAGATAAAGAAGAAGTAGAAGCAGCAGCAGTTGTAGCAGAAGCAGAACGAGAATCAGAAGGAAAAGGAGAATAACAAGAAGGAGAAGGAGAAACAGAAGGAGAAGCAGAAGGAGAAGCAGAAAGAGAAGCAGGTAAAGCAGAAGAAGAAGAAGCAGAAGGAGAATCAGAAGGAGAAGCAGAAGAAGGAGAAGGAGAAGCAGAAGAAGATGCAGAAGGAGAAGCAGAAGAAGCAGAAGCAGAAGGAGAAGAAGGAAAAGCAGAAGAAGCAGAAGCAAAAGGAGAAGCAAAAGAAGGAGAAGGACAAGGAGAAGCAGAGGCAGAAGAAGAAGCATAAGGACAAGCACAAGCAGAAGGAGAAGCAGGAGAAACAGAAGAAGCAGAAGCTGAAGGAGAAGCAGAAGTAGGAGAAGGAGAAGGAAGAGAAGCAGAAGCAGAAGGAGATGCAGAAGCGGAATGAGAAGCAGAAAGAGAAGCAGGAGAAGCACAAGAAGCAGAAGCAGGAGAAATCGAAAGAGAAGAAGCAGAAGAAACAGAAACAGAAGCAGAAGTAGAAGCAGAAGCAGAAGGAGAAGCAGCAGAAGAAGTAGAACCAGAAATTCAGGCAGGAGAAACAGAAGAAGCAGAAGAAGAAGCAGAAGGAGAAGCAAAAAGAGAAGAAGAAGAAGAAGTAGAAGAACCAGCAGGAGAAGCAGCAGAAGAAG
>NW_012315836.1:0-2040 GCF_000151885.1 Dipodomys ordii
CACAGCCGGGGACCCAGAGGGGGACAGCGGGGACACTCCGTGGGACAGCGGGGAAACTGCGGGACACAGTGGGAGACAGCGGGGACACAGCGGGGGACACAGTGTGGACACAGCGGGACACGTTGGGGACACAGAGGGACACAGTGGGACAGAGCGGAGGACACAGCGGGACACAGGGGGAACACAGCGAGGACACAGCGAAACACAGAGGGACACAGCGGGGACACAGCAGGGGACACAGCAGGATACAGCGGGGACACAGCGGAAGACACACGGGGACACAGTGGGGGACATCGAGGGGGACACAGCGGGGACACAGCGGGGGACACAGCTGGGTACAAAGCGGGAAACCACGGGACACCACGGGACACAGCGGGACACAGCGCGGACACAGTGGCGACACAGCGGGGACAGAGCGAGGGACACATCGGGACACAGCAAGGACACAGCGTGACACAGCGGGACACAGCGGGGACACAGCGGGGGACACAGTGGGACACAGCGTAGACACAGTGGAAGACACACCAGGACACAGTGGGGGACACCGAGGGGGACACAGCGGGGACACAGAGGGGGACTCAGCGGGGGACACAGCGGGGACACAGCGGGGCACCGCGGGGGACACAGCGGGGACACAGTTGGGGACAAAGAGTGGACACAGCTTGGACATAGCGGGACACAGCGAGGACCCAGCGGGGGACACAGCTGGACACAGCGGGGACACAGAGGGACACAGCAGGGGATACAGCGGGGACAAAGCAGGACACAGCAGGACATAGGGGGACACAGTGGGGACACAGCGGGACACAAGGGGAACACAGCGAGGACACAGCAAAACACAGAGGGACACAGCGGGGACACAGCAGGGGACACAGTGGGATACAGCGGGGACAAAGCGGGGAACACAGAGAGGACACAGCGGGACCCAGCGGGACACAGCATCGATACAGCGGGGACACAACAAGACACAGCAGGATACACAGCTGATGACACAACGGGACACAGTGGGGGACACAGCGGGGCACAGCGGGGACAAAACGGGAGACACAGCGGGGAACAGAGCAGGACACAGCGGGGGACACAGAGAGGACACAGTGGGCACACAGCGAGACTCAGGGGGGGACACAGCGGGGGACAAAGCGGGACACCACGGGACACAGTAGGACACAGCGGGACACAGAGGGACACAGCGGAGGACACAGTGGGACACAGCGTGGGACACAGCGAGGACACAGCGGGACACAGCGGGGGACACAGAGGGGGAAACAGCGGGACACAGCGGGACACAGTGGGGGACACTGGGGGGACACAGCGGGACACAGCGGGGGACACAGAGAGGACACATTGGGACACAGCGGGGACACAGCGCGACACAGTGGGGGACACAGCAGGACACAGCGGGACACAGCAGGGAACACAGCGAGGACCCAGCGGGACCCAGCGGGACACAGAGTCGATACAGCGGGGACACAGCGGGACACAGCGGGGTACACAGCTGGGGGCACAACGGGACACAGCGGGGGACACAGCGAGGACACAGCAGAACACAGCGGGACACAACGTGACACAGCGGGGACACAGCAGTAGTCACAGCGGGACACAGTGGGGGACACAGCGGAACACAGTGGGGAACACAGGGAGGATACAGCGGGACCCAGCGGGATACAGCAGGGACACAGTGGGACACAGTGGGGTACACAGCTGGGGACACAACGGGACACAGCAGGGGACACAGCGAGGACACAGCGGGACACAGCAGGAACACTGCGGGAACATACCGGGACACAGCGGGGTACACAGCGGGACACAGCTGGGAACACAGCGGGGACACAGCGGGACACAGTGGGGGACACAGGGAGGACACAGCAGGACACAGCGGGACACAGCGGGGGACAAAGCGGGAGACAGCGGGACACAGCGGGGAACACAGCGAGGACACAGAGGGACTCAGCGGGACACAGCGTCAATACAGCGGGGACACAGCATTACACAGTGTCATACACAGCTGTGGACACAACGGGACACAGTGGGGGCACAGCG
>NW_012315837.1:0-2040 GCF_000151885.1 Dipodomys ordii
CCCACTGTGTCCCGCTGAGTCCCGATGGGCACCCAGCAGTGTCCTCCTGGGACCCCCGATGAGTCCCGCTGGGTCCCCACAGAGTCCCCACTGTGTTCCACTGTGTCCCCACTGTGTCCCCACTGTGTCTCCCTGCAGTCCCCAGCTGTGTCCCCTCAGTGTCCCGATGTGTCTTCGCAGAGTCCCACAGTGTCCTTGCAGTGTCCCAGCTGTTTCACGCTGTGTACTGCTATATCAGGATGTGTCACCGCTGTCCCACAATGTGTCCCCTACGGTGTGCCCGCTGTGTCCAGCTGTGTCCCGTTTTGTCCCGCTGTGTCCCTCTGAGTCCCCGCTGTGTCCCTCAGTGTCCCCGCTTTGTCCCCTGCTTTGTCCCCTCTGTGTCACGCTATGTCCCGCTGTGTCCCCCGCTGTGTCCCGCTGTGTCCCCTGCTGTGTCCCCCGCTGTGTCCCGCTGTGTCCCGTTGTGTTCTCCCTGTGTCCCGCTCTGTCTCTGTGTGTCCCGCTGGGTCCTGCTGTGTCAGCATCTGTGTCCCCCGCTTTGTCAGCTGTGTCCCCGCTGGGTCCGGCTGGGTCCTGGCTGTGTACCCGCTGGGTCCCGCTGTGTCCCGGCTGTGTGTCCGCTGTGTCCCGCTGTGTCCCTGGTGTATCCTCGCTGTGTAACTGCTATGTCCCTCTGTGTCCCCGCTGTGTCCCGCTGTGTCCCGCTGTGTCCCGCTGTGTCCTAGCTGTGTTCCACTGTGTCCCCCGCTGTGTCCCGCTGTGTCCCCCGCTGTGTCCCGCTGTGTCCCGCTGTGTCCCGCTGTGTCCCCGCTGTCCGCCGGTGTGTCACCGCTGTCCCCCGCTGTATCCCCCGCTGTGTCCCGCTGAGTCCTCACTGTGTCCCGCTGTGTCCCCGCTATGTGTCCGCTGTGTCCCGCTGTGTCCCTAGTGTGTCCTCGCTTTGTAACCGCTGAGTCCCTCTGTGTCCCCGCTGTGTCCCACTGTGTCCCACGCTGTGTCCCCGCTGTGTCCCCGCTGTGTCCTCCTGTGTCCCGCTGTGTCCTCGCTGTGTCCTTCTGTATCCCGCTGTGTCCCCCGCTGTGTCCCCCACTATTTCCCCACTGTGACCCGCTGTGTCCATGCTGTGTCCCGCTGTGTCCCGCTGTGTCCTCGCTGTGTCCCCACTGTGTCCCACTGTGTCCCGCTGTGTCTCTAGTGTGTCCTCGCTGTGTAACTGCTATGTCCCCCTGTGTCCCCAGCTGTGTGCCGTTGTGTCCCCGCTGTTTCCCAGCTGTGTCCCGCTGTGTCTCCATTGTTCCCCGGTTTGTCCCCACTGTACCCCGCTGTGTCCCTCGCTGTGTACCTCTGTGTCTCGCTCTGTCCTCGCTTTGTTCCTGTGATGTCCCGCTGTGGCCCCGCTGTGTCCCTGTTGTGTTCCACTCTCTCCTGCTGTGTGCAGCTCTGTGTCCCCCGCTGTGTCCATCGCTGTGTCCCCCTGTATCCCGGTTTGTCCCGCATTGTCCCCTGCTGTGTCCCACTGTTTCCCACTGTGCCCCTGCAGTGTCCCTGCTGTGTCCCACTGTGTACCCTGCTGTGTCCCACTGTGTCTCGCTGTGTGCCCCCTTTGGTCCCCTCTGTGTCCTGCTGTGTCCCCTGCTGTGTCCCCGCTGTGTCCCACTGTGTCCCGCTGTGTACCCTTCAGTGTCCTGCTTGTCCCCCGATGTGTACCGCTGTGACCCGCTGTGTCCTCACTGTGTCCCGCTCTGTCCCCGCTGTGGCCCCTGCTGTGTCCCGCTGTGTCCCTGGCTGTGTCCCCCGCTGTGTCCCGCTCTTTTCCGCTGTGTCCCCTGCTGTGTCCCCGCTCTGTCCCACTGTGTCCCGCTGTGTCCCGCTGTGTACCCTGAAGTGTCCTGCTGTGTCCCCCGATGTGTACCGCTGTGTCCCGCTGTGTCCCCACTGTGTCCCGCTGTGTCCCCGCTGTGTCCCCTGCTGTGTCCCGCTGTGTCCCCGGCTGTGTCCCCCGCTGTGTCCCGCTCTTTCCCGCTGTGTCCCCTGCTG
>NW_012315838.1:0-2040 GCF_000151885.1 Dipodomys ordii
CATTTAAGAGTTAGGAACGAGCTGAAACGCGTGTTCCATTTAAGTAGGCGCATTCGTTTGGCCCCTCCTAGAGAGGGAGTGGGGTTGGGGCCTCCACCCGTCCCCCCCCGCCTTCGGGCTTCCCTGGAGTCCTGCTCCTAATTATCTCTTTAATATCTCTTTATCTTCCAGCCCCTGCTTCCTGACCGGATGGTGATATCTGAAGCACTCAGCGGCAACCAGACAGCCAGAGGGGAACGCGAGCCATCCATGCAGGTGGCGTAACCGTCCATCCTCACCCCCCCCCCGCAGGCGATTACTCGACCACGACCACGACCTCCGACCCCCCCCACCCCCGCACCAAAATCCACAACCCTACCCTCGGAACAAAATAAAACAAATTTGCTTGAATCTCACGCTGCCTTTTGTTTGTAATTGACGCAATAGGCGAAGGGGAGGGATCTCATTTCTGGTGCCTGATGGGGGGGTACGGGGGAGGGGGCGGGGGAATTGGAGAGGAGAGAAGAGGGGGCAGAGGGCATCTCAGTGTATCTGTGTGTGTGCGTGCGTGCATCTTTGAGGAAACTCAAAGATCGGACGCGACAGAGCATGTATGTAGTCCAGCCGGACCAATTCACCACGTCTCTGTCTCTTGTCTCTCTGTTTCTGTTTCTCTATTTCTCTCTCTGTGTCTCTCTTTGTCTCTGTCTGTCTGTCTGTCTGTCTCTCTCTCTCTCTCTCTCTCTCTCGTTTGAATTCTCTCTCCCGCCCGCCCGCCTGCCCGCACTCCCTCCCTCCTTTTCCTCTCGACTTGCCAGTCAATCCTGGGGCTTGAGCTACTGTACTGGCGCTCCAACACACAACGGTCCCACTCCGAGCCTGCCTGCCTGCCTGCCTGCCTATGCATGGGCCCCATACTCCAACGAGGCACATCATCATCCCCACCCCACCCCTTCTCTGAAAAGAAGGCAGTCTCTCTCGGGGCCAGCCAGCCTGGGCCGGTTTTCTCAGTCAGTCAGTGCGTGGTTTGTTTGTTCTTTTTTTTCCCCCATGCATTTCATGAGAGAAAACTGCAATTCACAAAACCACCACTAGATGGCGCGCGTTCGCCGTCGACAAGGTGGATGGGGCGGCGGGAGGGGCAAAACACGGGTCGGGTCAGTCACTCACTCAGTCAGTCAGTCCTCACCTACCCGGCAGTGGGGAGTGAGAGTTCTGACATACACATACATATAGGTTGTTATGATTCATTATTATCATCATTTGCTTTTCCTCTGTCGTAGCCATGCCCCCCTCCCCCCGCCCCCCCCCGCCTTCGGGCTTCCCTGGAGTCCTGCTCCTAATTATCTCTTTAATATCTCTTTATCTTCCAGCCCCTGCTTCCTGACCGGATGGTGATATCTGAAGCACTCAGCAGCAACCAGACAGCCAGAGGGGAACGCGAGCCATCCATGCAGGTGGCGTAACCGTCCATCCTCACCCCCCCACCCCCGCAGGCGATTACTCGACCACAACCACGACCTCCGACCCCCCCCCCCGCAACAAAATCCACAACCCTACCCTCGGAACAAAATAAAACAAATTTGCTTGAATCTCACGCTGCCTTTTGTTTGTGATTGACGCAATAGGCGAAGGGGAGGGATCTCATTTCTGGTGCCTGACGGGGGGGGGAGGGGGGAGGGGGCGGGGGAATTGGAGAGGAGAGAAGAGGGGGCAGAGGGCATCTCAGTGTATCTGTGTGTGTGCGTGCGTGCATCTTTGAGGAAACTCAAAGATCGGACGCGACAGAGCATGTATGTAGTCCAGCCGGACCAATTCACCATGTCTCTGTCTCTTGTCTCTCTGTTTCTGTTTCTCTATTTCTCTCTCTGTGTCTCTCTTTGTCTCTGTCTGTCTGTCTGTCTGTCTGTCTGTCTGTCTGTCTGTCTGTCTGTCTGTCTGTCTGTCTCTCTCTCGTTTGAATTCTCTCTCCCGCCCGCCCGCCCGCCCGCACTCCCTCCCTGCTTTTCCTCTCGACTTGCCAGTCAATCCTGGGGCTTGAGCTACTGTACTGGCGCTCCA
>NW_012315839.1:0-2040 GCF_000151885.1 Dipodomys ordii
ACTGTGGGGGACACTGCGGGACACAGCGGGGAACACAGTCGAGGACACAGCGGGACCCAGCGGGACACAGCGTCGATACAGAGGGGACACAGCGTTACACAGCGGGGTACACAGCTGTGGACACAACGGGACACAGTGGGGGCACAGCGGGAAACAGCGGAACACAGTGGGACACAGCTGGGACAAAGTGTGAGACACAGCGGGGGACAGAGCGGGAGACAGCGGGGGACACAGCGAGGACACAGTGGGACACAGCGGGACACAGCTGGGGACACAACGGGGCACATCGGGGGACACAGCAAGGACTCAGCGGAACACGGCGTGGGACACAGTGAGGACATAGGGGGACACAGCGGGACACAGAGGGTCACAGCAGGAACAAAGCAGTAGACACAGCGGGACACAGCAGGGGACCAAGCGAAGACCCAGCTGGACACAGCGGGGTACAAGCGGGACACAGCAGGGGACAAAGCGGGACACAGCGGGTCACAGCGGGGGACACAGCGGGACACAGCGGGGGACACAGAGGGGTACACAGTGGGACACAGCCGGGAACACAGCGTGGACACAGCAGGACACAGCGGGACACAGCGGGACACAGCGGGACACAGCGGGTGACACAGTGGGACACAGCGGAGACACAGCAGGACACAGCGGGACACAGCGGGGGAGCCAGCGGTACACAGCTTAGGACACAGCGAGGACAAAGCGGGACACAGCGGGACACAGCGGGGACACAGCAGGAAACACAGCAGGGACACAGCGGGGGACACAGCGGGACACAACGAGGAACACATCGAGGACACAGCAGGACCCAGCAGGACACAGCGTCGATACAGAGGGGACACAGCGGGACACAGCGGGGTACACAGCTGAGGACACAACGGGACACAGCGGTGGACACAGCGAGGACACAGCGGGAAACAGCGGGGACACTGCGGGAACATAGTGGGACATAACGGGTACAGAGCGGGACACAGCGGGGGTCACAGAGTGGTACACAGCGGGACACATCGGGAAACAAAGCGAGGTCTCAGCGGGGGACAAAGCAGGACAACACGGAACACAGTGTGACACAGCGGGACACAGCGGGACAAAGCGGGGTACACAGAGGGACACAGCGGGCACACAGCGGGGACACAGCGGGACAAAACGGGACACAGCGGGGACACAGTGGGACACAGCGGGACAAAGCGGCAGACACAGCGGGACACAGCAGGCACACAGCGGGGACACAGCGGGACACAGCGGGACACAGCGGGGACAGAGCGGGACACAGCCGGACAGAGCGGGACATAGCAGGGGACACAGCGGGACAAAGTTGGGGACCCAGTGAGGACACAGCGGGACACAGCAGGGGACACAGCGAGGACACAGCGGGGGACAGAGCGGGGGACACAGCGGGACACAGTGGGGAACACAGCGAGGACACAGCGGGACACAGCGTCGATACAGCGGGGACACAGCATTACACAGCATGGTACACAGCTTTGGACACAACGGGACACAGTGGGGGCACAGCCGGACACAGCGGGACACAGTGGGACACAGCAGGGACAAAGCGTGAGACACAGCGGGGGACAGAGAGGGAGAAAGCAGAGGACACAGCGAGGACACAGCGGGACACAGCGGTGACACAACGGGGACTCAGCGGGGGACACAGCGGGACACAGCGGGGGACACAGTGGGACACAGCGTGGGACACTGCGGGACACAGTGTGGGATAGAGCGTGGGACACAGCGACACACAGCGGGTACAAAGCTGGACACAGCGGGGTACACAGAGGGACACAGCAGGGACACAGTGGGGAAACAGCGAGGACACAGCGGCACACAGTGGGGAACACAGCAAGGACAGAGCGGGACACAGCGGGGGACAAAGCGGGACATAGCGGGGGACACAGCGGGGACACAGCGGGACACAGCGTGGGACACAGGAAGGACACAGAGGTACACAGCGGGGGACAGAGCGAGGACACATTGGGACTCAGCGGGGGACACAGCAGTACACAGCGGGACACAGCGGGGCACAGAGGGTGA
>NW_012315840.1:0-2039 GCF_000151885.1 Dipodomys ordii
TCACCCTCTGTGTCCGCTGTGTCCTGCTTTGTCGGCCTGTGTCCCCCGCTGTGTCCTGCTGTGTCCCCGCTGTGTCCCGCTGTGTCCTGCTGTGTCCTCGCTGTGTTCCACTGTGTCCCCCGCTGTGTCCCGCTGTGTCCCCCGCTGTGTCCCGCTGTGTCCCCGCTGTGTCCTCGTGTGTCCCGTTGTGTCCTCGCTGTGTCCTTCTGTATCCCGCTGTGTCCCCCGTTGTGTCCCCCACTATTTCCCCACTGTGACCCGCTGTGTCCATGCTGTGTCCCGCTGTGTCCCGCTGTGTCCTCGCTGTGTCCCCACTGTGTCCCGCTGTCTCCCGCTGTGTCCCCGCTGGGTCCCGCTGGGTCCCGCTGTGTCCCCGCTGTGTCCCCGCTGTGTTCCTCTGTGTCCCTGGTGTGTCCTGGCTGTGTAACCTCAATGTCCCTCTGTGTCCCCGCTGTGTCCCACTGTGTCCTGCAGTGTCACCCTATGTCCACGCTGTGTCCTCGCTGTGTCCTTCTGTATCCCGCTGTGTCCTCTGCTGTGTCCCCCACTGTTTCCCCGCTGTGACCCGCTGTGTCCCGCAGTGTCCCTTCTGTGTCCTCGCTGTATCCGCAGCTGTGTCCCACTGTGTCCCCCGCTGTGTCCCCGCTGTGTCCTCCTGTGTCCCGTTGTGTCCTCGCTGTGTCCTTCTGTATCCCGCTGTGTCCCCCGCTGTGTCTCCCACTATTTCCCCGCTGTGTCCCGCTGTGTCCCCCGCTGTGTTCCCCGCTGTGTCCCGCTGTGTCCCGATAAGTCCCACTGTGTCCGCTACAGTGTCCCCCACTGTGTCCCTTTGTGTACCCCACTGTGTCCCGCTGTGTCACCCCTTGTGTCCCCCGCTCTGTCCCCCGCTGTGTCCCCACTGTGTGCTGCTGTACCCCGCTGTGTCCCCGGCTGTGTCCCCCGCTGTGTCCCGCTCTTCCCCGCTGTGTCCCGCTGTGTCCTTGCTGTGTACACATTTGTGTCCCGCTGTGTCCTCGCTGGGTCACCCGCTGTGTCCCGCTGTGTCCCCATGTGTCACGCTGTGTCCTCTCTGTGTATCCCTCTGTGTTCCGATGTGTCCTCACTGTGTCCCCCACTGTTTCCCGCTGTGACCCGCTGTGTCCCTGCTGTGTCCCGCTGTGTCCCCGATGTCCCCCGCTGTGTCCCGTTTTGTCCCTGCTGTCTGCATGTGTGTCCCCGGTGTGTCCCGCTGTGTCCCCGTTGTGTCCCTGCTGTGTCCCCTCTGTCCCCTGCTGTGTTCCGCTGTGTCCCTGCTGTCCCCAGGGGTGTCCCCGCTGTCCCCGGCTGTATCCCCCTCTGTGTCCCGCTGTGTCCCGTTTTGTCCCGCTGTGTCTCGCTGTGTCCCCCCTGTGTCCTCGCTCTGTCCTCGCTGTGTCCCCCGCTGTGTCTCGCTGTGTCCCCCCTGTGTCCGCTCTGTCCCTGCTGTGTCCCGGTGTGTCCCCTCTGTCCCCCGCTGTGTCCCCGCTATGTTCCGCTGTATCCCGTGGTGTCTGACTTTGTGCCCCGCTGTGTCCCCCGCTGTGTCCCCAGCTGTGTCCCCGCTGTTTCCCGCTCTGTCCCCACTGTGTCCTGCTGTGTCCCGCTGTGTCCCTCGCTGTGTCCCGCTGTGTCCCCCGCTGTGTCCGGTTGTGTTTCCCGCTGTGTCCCGCTGTGTATTGCTGTGTACCGGCTGTGCCCCGCTGTGTACCGATGTGTCCCCGCTGTGTCACTGCTGTGTCTCCCTGCTGTCCCCCGCTGTGTCCCCACTGTGTTCTGCTGTGTTCCCGCTGTGTCTCCCTGCTGTCCCCCGCTGTGTCCCCTCTGTGTCCCGCTGTGTCTTTGCTGTGTCCCACTGTGTCCTTGCTGTGTCCCCGCTGTTTCCCCCTGTGTCCTGCTGTGTCCGGCTGTGTCCCCGCTGTCCCCCGCTGTGTCCCCTGCTGTGTCTCCGCTGTGTCCAACTGTGTCCCGTATTGTCCCGCTGTTTCCCACTGTGTCCCCGCTTTGTCCCTGCTTTGTCCCCT
>NW_012315841.1:0-2039 GCF_000151885.1 Dipodomys ordii
TTCATTCTGCTTCTGCTTCTCCTGCTTCTGCTTCTTCTGCTTCTCCTGCTTCTCCTTCTCATTCTCCTTCTCTTTCTGCTTCTGCTTATCCTTCTGTTTCTCCTACTCCTAATCCTTCTCTTTCTCCTTCTCCTTCTTCTTCTTCTTCTTCTGCTTCTCCTGCTGCTTCTTCTTCTGCTTCTTCTGCTTTTTCTGTTTCTTCTTCTTCTGCTTCAGCTTCTGCTTCTTCTGCTTCTCCTTTTGCTTCTGCTTCTCCGTCTGCTTCTGCTTCTGCTCTTCTCCTTCTTCTGTTTCTTCTGCTTCTGCTTCTCCTTCTGCTTTTCCTTCTATTTCTCCTTCTCGTTCTTCTGCTATTCCTTCTGCTTCTCTTTCTGGTTCTGCATCTTCAGCTTCTTCTGCTACTGATTCTGCTTCTTCTGTTTCTTCTGCTTCTCCTTCTGCTTTTGCTTCTCTTTCAGCTTCTGCTTCTCCTTCTGGTTCTCCTTCTTCTTCTCCAGATTCTGCTTCTTCTGCTTCTCCTGCTTCTCCTTCTGCTTTAGGTTCTGCTTTTGCTTCTTCGGCTTCTTCTGCTTCTATTTCTGCTTCTCCTTCTCTTTCTGCTTCTCTTTCTGCTTCTGCTTCTTCTCCTTCTTCTATTTCTTCTGATTCTGCTTCTCCTGCTTCTGCTTCTCCTGCTTCTCCTTCTGTTTCTCTTTATGCTTCTCCTTCTGCTTCTCCTTCTTCTGCTTCTTCTACTGCTTCTGCTTCTCCTTCTGCATCTTCTTCTGTTTCAATTTCTCCTTGTTCTGATTTTCATTCTGCTTCTGCTTCTCCTGCTTCTGCTTCTTCTGCTTCTCCTGCTTCTCCTTCTCATTCTCCTTCTCTTTCTGCTTCTGCTTATCCTTCTGTTTCTCCTACTCCTAATCCTTCTCTTTCTCCTTGTTCTTCTTCTGCTTCTCGTTCTTCTTCTGCTTCTTCTGCTTGTTCTGTTTCTTCTGCTTCTACTTTTCCAGCTTCTGCTGCTTCTGCTTCTCCTTCTGCTTCAGGTTCTCCTTCTGTTTCTTGGGCTTCTTCTGTTTCTTCTGCTTCTGCTTCTCCTGCTACTGCTTCTTCAGCTTCTTCTGCTTCTCTTTTGTTTCTCCTTCTGCTTCTGCTTCTCCTTCTGCTCCTTCTCTTTCTTCTGTTTCTTCTTCTTCTGCTCCTCCCGCTTCTGCTTCTTCTGATTCTCCTGCTTGTCCTTCTCCTTCTGCTTCTCCTTCTCCTTCTTCTCCTTCTCTTTGTGCTTCTGCTTCTGCTTCTTCTGATTCTCCAACTTCTCCTTCTTCTTCTCCTTCTGTTTCTGCTTCTCTTTCTGCTTCTGCATCTCCTTCTGCTTCACATTCTCCTGCTCTTTCTCCTTCTTCTGTTTCTCCCTCTGCTTCTGCTTCTTATGCTTCTTCTTTATCTTCTGCTTCTGCTTCTCCTGCTTCTGCTTCTTGTGCTTCTACTACTTCTTCTTCTGCTTCTGCTTCATCTGCTTCTACTTCTCTATCTGCTTTCTGCTTCTCCTGCTAGTTTTTCTGCTTCTTCTGCTGCTTCTCCTTCTGCTGCTTCTTCTACTTCTCCTACTGCTTCTCTTTTACTTCTCCTTCTGCTTCTGCTTCTGCTTCTTCTGTTTCTCCTGCCAGAATTTCTGGTTATACATATTCAGCTGCTTCTCCTTCTACTTATGCTTCTGTTTCAGCTTATTCTCTTTCGGCTTTTCCTGAATATGCTTAAAGTGCATCTCCTGCTTCTCTTTCTGCTTCTCATTCCACTTCTGCTCATCCTCCTCCTGATCCCAACCCAATCCTCCTCCCCCCCCACCAAAGTTGTAAAGTTCGTTTTCTTTTTTTTAATTTTATTTTTTATTTTTTGTGAACATACTGTACAGATGGGTTACAATTACATTGCCAAGATAATGAGTAAAATTCTTATCAAGCATTGCAGCCTCCTCCTTTGTTTACCCTTCATATCCTGTCCCAGCCTCCCCCATCCTCCACCCAATGCTCCCCGCTACCCCCCTGCACCAAAATTGTAAA
>NW_012315842.1:0-2039 GCF_000151885.1 Dipodomys ordii
TTTGTCATATGGTTAGGTGCGGTTGCGCAACGAACTAGAGAGCCATCATATTTATTGAAAGCCTTGATTGTAACAGCAGGCATGTACACAAGAGGGCACGGAGAGCTCGTCCTATAGATCACTAGTCATCACGTGTGATCAAAGTATACAACTCTAGAGTTCATAGGTTAGGCATCTTTTCCATAGGATAATCTTTATGTCTCCTTTTCCTCTCGATCTCATACATATATTATATCTCTCTATTATGGGAATGCTGGTGATGTGCCTATCTATATTTATGCAATTTTCCAAGGTTCCCCAGTTTATACACGTTAAGCCAGGTCATAACAAAGAATCCAAAAGCGTTCCCTATGATTAAAGCTAAGAATTCCATAGCATATAATGATGACATCCTAATGAAGCGGTAATCTATTTTATGCGAAAGAATTATCGGCACATGAGCATTATTGAAAACAAGATGGTCCATCAGCAAAAAAAACAGAAGAAGGAGAAGAACAGAAGCAGGAGCAGAAGGAGAAGCAGAAGCAGAAGGAGAAGCAGAAAGAGAAGCAGGAGAAGCAGGAGAAGCAGAAGCAGAAGAAACAGGCGAATCCGAAGAAGCAGAATCATAATCTGAAGCAGAAGGAGAAACAGAAGAAGCACAATCTGAAGCAGAAGCAGAAGAAACAGTAATAGTAGAATAAGCAGAAGCAGAAGCAGCAGGAGAAGCAGAAGAAGAAGACGGAGAAGGCGAGAGAGAAGGATTAGGAGTAGGAGAAGCAAAAGGATAAGCAGAAGCAGAAAGAGACGCAGAAGGAAAAGCAGCACGAGAAGTAGGAGAAGCAGGAGAAGCAGGAGAAACAGAAGACGAAGAAGCAGAATGAGAAGCAGCAGGAGAAATTGAAGCAGAAGCAGAAGGAGAACTAGAAGCAGAAGGAGAAACAGAAGAAGGAGAAGGAGAAGCAGAAAGAGAAGCAGAACGAGAAGCAGGAGAAGCAGAAGCAGGAGAAGCAGAAGCAGAAGAAACAGAAGGAGAAGAAGCAGAAGGAGAAGCAGAAACAGAAGGAAAAGCAGAAAGAGAAGCAGGAGAAGCAGAAGAAGCAGCAGCAGGAGAAGCAGAAGCAGAAGAAGCCGAAGAAGCAGAAGCAGAACCTGAAGCATAAGGAGATACAGGAGAAGCAGAAGAAGCAGAATCTGGAGAAGCACAAGGAGAAGCAGAAGCAGAAAGAGAAGCAAAAGCAGAAGGAGAAGCAGAAGAAACAGAAGAAGCAGAGGCAGTAGCAGAAGAAGCAGAAGATGCAGAAGCAGAAGGAGAAGCAGAAGTAAAAGCAGAAGAACGAGAAGGAGAAGAAGAAACAGAAGGAGAAGCAGAAAGAGAAGCAGAAGAAGAAGCAGTAGAAGGAAAAGCAGCAGGAGAAGCAGATAGAGCAGCAGAAGGAGAAGCAGGAGATGCAGAAACAAGAGAAGCAGAAGCAGAAGAAACAGGAGAAGGACAAGAAGCAGAAGCAGAAGGAGAAGCAGAAACAGAAGGAGAAGCAGAAAGAGAAGGAGGGGAAGCAGAAGAAGCAGAAACAGGAGAAGCAGAAGCATAAGAATCCGAAGAAGCAGAAGCAGAACCTGAAGCAGAATGAGAAGCAGGAGAAGCAGAAGAAGCAGAATCTGGAGAAGCAGAATGAGAAGCTGAAGGAGAAGCAGAAGCGGAAAGAGAATCAAAAGCAGCAGGAGAAGCAGAAGAAACAGAAGAAGAAGAAGCAGTAGCAGTTGCAGCAGAAGCAGAAGGAAAAGCAGAAGGAAAAGCAGAAGAAAGAGAAGGAGAAGGAAAAACAGAAGCAGAAGCAGAAGGAGAATCATAAAGAGAAGCAGAAGAAGCAGAAGAAGAAGCAGAAGGAGAAGCAGAAGCAGAAGAAGCAGCAGAAGGAGAAGAAGAAGCAGAAGAAGATGCAGAAGGAGAAGCTGGAGAAGCAGAAGAAGCAGACGCAGAAGAAGAAGTAGAAGTAGGAGAAGGAGAAGTAAGAGCCGCAGAAGCAATAGGAGAATCAGAAGGAGAAGCAGAAGCAGAA
>NW_012315843.1:0-2039 GCF_000151885.1 Dipodomys ordii
TTCTGCTTCTTCTCCTTCCTATGTTTCTTCTGCTTCTGCTTCTCCTGCTTCTGCTTCTTCTGCTTCTCCTGCTTCTCCTTCTCATTCTCCTTCTCTTTCTGCTTCTGCTTATCCTTCTGTTTCTCCTACTCCTAATCCTTCTCTTTCTCCTTCTCCTTCTTCTTCTTCTGCTTCTCCTGCTGCTTCTTCTTCTGCTTCTTCTGCTTTTTCTGTTTCTTCTTCTTCTGCTTCAGCTTCTGCTTCTTCTGTTTCTCCTTCTGCTTCTCCTTCTGCTTCTGCTCTTCTCCTTCTGCTTCTTCTGTTTCTGCTTCTCCTGCTTCTTCTTCTTCTGCTTCTCATACTTCTCCTTCTGCTTCTCCGTCTCCTTCTCCTTCTCCATCAATTTCTCCTTCTTGTGCTTCTCATTCTGCTTCTGCTTCTGCTTCTTCTGTTTCTCCTTCTGCTTCTTCTTCTGCTTCTATTTCTGCTTCTTATTCTGCTTCTGCTCCTCCTACTCCTAATCCTTCTCTTTCTCCTTCTTCTTCTGCTTCACGTTCAGCTTCTGCTTCTTCTGCTTGTTCGAGTATCTTCTCTTCTGCTTTTCCAGCTTCTGCAGCTTCTGCTTCTCCTTCTGCTTCAGGTTCTCCTTCTGATTCTTCGGCTTCTTCTGTTTCTTCTGCTTCTGCTTCACCTGCTACTGCTTCTTCTGCTTCTCTTTCTGCTTCTCCTTCTGCTTCTGCTTCTCCTTCTGCTCCTTCTCCTTCTTCTGTTTCTTCTTCTTCTTCTGCTTCTCCCGCTTCTGCTTCTTCTGCTTCTCCTGCTTGTCCTTCTCCTTCTCCTTCTTCTGCTTCACTTTCTGCTTCTGCTTCTTCTGATTCTCCAACTTCTCCTTCTTCTTCTTCTTCTATTTCTGCTTCTCTTTCTGCTTCTGCATTTCCTTCTGCTTCACCTTCTGCTGCTCCTTCTCCTTCTGTTTCTCCCTCTGCTTCTGCTTCTTATGCTTCTTCTTTTCCTTCTGGTTCTGCTTCTCCTGCTTCTGCTTCTTGTGCTTCTACTGCTTCTTCTTCTGCTTCTATTTCTCTTTCTGCTTCTGCTTCTCCTGCTTGTTTTTCTGCTTCTTCTGCTGCTTTTTCTACTTCTCGTTCTGCTTCTCTTTTTGCTTCTCCTTCTGCTTCTGCTTCTTCTGTTTCTCGTGCCTGAATTTCTGGTTCTACTTCTTCTGCTGCTTCTCCTTCTGCTTCTCCTTCTGCTTCTGTTTCTGCTTCTTCTCTTTCGGCTTCTCCTGCTTCTGCTTCTTGTCCTCCTCCTGCTTCTCTTTCTGCTTCTCATTCTGCTTCTGCTTCTCCTTCTGCTTCTGCTTCTCCTCCTTCTCCTTCTCCTACTTCTGCTTCTCTTTCAGCTTCTGCTTCTTCTGCTTCTCCTGCTTCTCCTTCTGCATCTCCTTCTGCTTGTGCTTGTCCTTATGCTTTCTTCTTCTGCCTCTGCTTCTCCTTCTCCTTCTTTTGCTTCACCTTTTGCTTAAGCTTCTTCTTCTTTTCCTGCTTCTCCTTCTGCATCTGCTTCTTCTGCTTCTCCTTCTTCTTCTTCTGCTTTACCTGCTTCTCTTTCTGCTTCTCCTTCTGCTTCTCCTTCTGCATCTCCTTAAATTATCCTTCTCCTTCTTGTTTTCCTTCTGCTTATCCTACTGCTTCTGCTACAACTGCTACTGCTTCTACTTCTTCTGGTTCTTCTGCTTCTCCTTCTGCTTTTGATTCTCTATTGATTCTCTTTCAGCTTCTGCTTCTCCTTCTGCTTCTCATTCTGCTTATCCAGATTCTGATTAATCTGCTTCTCCTGCTTCTCCTTCTGCTTCAGGTTCTGCTTCTGCTTCTTCGGATTCTTATGCTTAAGCTTCTCCTGCTTCTGCTTCTTCTGCTTCCCCTCCTTCTCTTTCAGCTTATCCTTCAGCTTCTGCTTCAAGTCCTTCTCCTGTTTCTTCTGCTAGTTCTTCTCCTGTTTCAACATTTCCTGCTTCTCCTTAATGCTGCTCTATCTTTTTCTCACTGCCAGCTTTTCTTTCT
>NW_012315844.1:0-2039 GCF_000151885.1 Dipodomys ordii
CGGGAGACAGCGGGGACACAGCGAGGACATAGCAGGACACAGCGGGACACAGCAGGGAACACGCGAGACACAGCGGGACCCAGCGGGACCCAGCGTCTATACAGCCGGGATACAGCGTTACACAGTGTGGTACAAATCTGTGGACACAAGGGGACACAGTGGGGGCACAGCGGACAGAGCGGGACACGGTGGGACACAGCGAGGACAAATCGTGATTCACAGCGGGGGACAGAGCGGGAGACAGCGGGGGACACAGCGAGGACACAGCAGTACACAGCAGGACACAGCAGGGACAGAGCGGGACAGAGCGGGACACAGCGGGACACAGCGGGGGACACAGCAGGACACAGCGGAGGACCCAGCGAGGACACAGCGGGACACAGTGGGGGACACAGCGAGGAAACAGCGGGGGACACAGTGGGGGACACTGCGGGACACAGCGGGGAACACAGCGAGGACACAGCGGGACACAGCGGGACACAGCGTCGATACAGCGGGGATACAGCGTTACACAGCGTGGTTCACATCTGTGGACACAACGGGACACAGTGGGGGCAGAGCGGGACACAGTGGGACACAGCGAGGACAAATCATGAGACGTAGCGGGGGACAGAGCGGGAGACAGCAGGGGACACAGCGAGGACAGAGCAGGACACAGCGGGACACAACAGGGACAGAGCGGGACACAGCGGGACACAGCGGGGGACACAGTGGGACACAGCGGGGGACCCAGCGAGGACACAGCAGGACACAGCGGGGAACACAGCGAGGACACAGCGGGGGACACAGCGGGGGACACTGCGGGACACAGCGTCAATACAGCGGGGACACAGCGTTACACAGCGTGGTACACAGCTGTGGACACAACGGGACACAGTGGGGTCACAGCGGGACACAGCGGAACACAGTGGGACACATCGGGGACAAAGCGTGAGACACAGCGTGAGACAGAGCGGGAGACAGAGGGGGACACAGCGAGGACACAGTGGGACACAGCGGGGGAAACAGCGGGACACAGCGGTAGACAAAGGGGGACAGAGCGGGGGACACAGCGGGACACAGCGGTGGACAGAGCGGTACACAGCGGTGGACACAGCGAGGACATAGCGGGACCCAGCGGGACACAGCGTCGATACAGCAGGGACAGAGTGGGCCACAGCGGGACACAGCAGGAACAAATCAGTAGACACAGCAGGACATAGCAGGGGACACAGTGGGACACAGCCGGGGACACAGGGAGGACAGAGCGGGACACAGCGGGGACACAGCGGGGACTCAGCGGGGGACACAGCGGGGGACAAAGCGGGACACCACGGGACACAGCGGAACACAGCGGGGACAAGGAGGAGACAGAGCAGGACACAGCGAGGACACAGCGGGACAAAGCAGGGTACACAGCAGGGGACACAGCGGGACACAGCGGGACACAGCGGGGGACACAGCGGGACACAGCGGGGGACACAGCGAGGACACAGCGGGGGACACACCGGGGGACACAGCGGAACACAGCAGGGAACACAGCGATGACACAGCGGGACCCAGCATGACACAGCGTCGATACAGCAGGGATACAGCGTTACACAGTGTGGTACACATCTGTGGACACAAGGGGACACAGTGTGGGCACAGCGGGACACAGCAGGACACAGTGGGACAAAGCAAGGACAAATCGTGAGACACAGCGAGGGAAAGAGCTCGAGACAGCGGGGGACACAGCTAGAACACAGCAGGGCACAGCGGGACACAGCAGGGACAGAGCGGGACACAGCGGGACACAGCGGGGGACACAGCGGGACCCAGCGGGGAACCCAGCGAGGACACAGCAGGACAAAGCGGGGGAAACAGCGGTGACAAAGCTGGACACAACCGAGTACATAGCAGGACCCAGCGGGACACAGCGTCGATACAGCAGGGACACAGCATTATACAGTATGGTACACAGCTGTGGACACAACGGGACACAGTGGGGGCACAGCGGGACACAGCGGAACACAGTGGGACACAGCAGGGCAAAGCGTGAGACACAGTGGGGGATAGAG
>NW_012315845.1:0-2039 GCF_000151885.1 Dipodomys ordii
GCTTTGCTCTTCGGCTTCTTCTGCTCTATTCTGCTCTCTTCTGTTCTGCTCTCATCTGCTCTGCTCTCTCATCTCTATTCTCTGATCTGCTCTCTGCTCTGCTTCTCTGCTTCTCATCTGTTTCTCTTTATGCTTCTCATCTGCTTCTCATCATCTGCTCTTCTACTGCTTCTGCTTCTCCTTCTGCATCTTCTTCTGTTTCAATTTCTCCATCTTCTGCTTTTCATTCTGCTTCTGCTTCTCCTGCTTCTGCTTCTTCTGCTTCTCCTTCTTCTCCTTCTCATTCACCTTCTCTTTCTGCTTCTGCTTATCCTTCTGTTTCTAGTACTCCTAATCATTCTCTTTCTCCTTCTCCTTCTTCTTCTTCTTCTTCTGCTTCTCCTGCTGCTTCTTCTTCTGCTTCTTCTGCTTTTTCTGTTTCTTCTTCTTCTGCTTCAGCTTCTGCTTCTTCTGCTTCTACTTTTGCTTCTGCTTCTCTGTCTGCTTCTGCTTCTGCTCTTCTCCTTCTTCTGTTTCTTCTGCTTCTGCTTCTCCTGCTTCTTCTTCTTCTGCTTCTCCTACTTCTCCTTCTGCTTCTCCGTCTCATTCTCCTTCTCCTTCAATTTCTCCTTCTTGTGCTTCTCATTCTGCTTCTGCTTCTGCTTCTCCTACTTCTGCTTCTTCTGTTTCTCCTTCTGCTTCTCCTTCTGCTACTCTTTCTGCTTCTGATTCTCCTTCTGCTCCTCCTACTCCTAATCCTTCTCTTTCTCCTTCTTCTTCTTCTGCTTCTCGTTCTGCTTCTGCTTCTTCTCCTTGTTCTGTTTCTTCTGCTTCTGCTTTTCCAGCTTCTGCTGCTTCTGCTTGTCCTTCTGCTTCAGGTTCTCCTTCTGCTTCTTGGGCTTCTTCTGTTTCTTCTGCTTCTGCTTCTCCTGCTACTGCTTCTTCTGCTTCTCTTTCTGCTTCTCCTTCTGCTTCTCCTTCTGTTCCTTCTCTTTCTTCTGTTTCTTCTTCTTCTGCTTCTCCCGCTTCTGCTTCTTCTGCTTCTCCTGCTCCTTCTTCTCCTTCCCTTTCTGCTTCTGCTTCTGTTTCTTCTGATTCTCCAACTTCTCCTTCTTCTCCTTCTGTTTCTGCTTCGCTTTCTGCTTCTGCATCTCCTTCTGCTTCACCTTCTGCTGCTCTTTCTCCTTCTTCTGTTTCTCCCTCTGCTTCTGCTTCTTATGCTTCTTCTTTTTCTTCTGCTTCTGCTTCTCCTGCTTCTTCTTATGCTTCTATTGCTTCTTATTCTGCTTCTGCTTCTTCTGCTTCTACTTCTCTTTGTGCTTCTGCTTCTCCTGCTTGTTTTTCTGCTTCTTCTGCTGCTTCTCCTTCTGCTGCTTCTTCTCCTTCTCCTTCTCCTCCTTCTCTTTTTACTTCGCCTTCTGCTTCTGCTTCTTCTGTTTCTCCTGCCTGAATTTCTGATTCTACTTCTTCTGCTGCTTCTCCTTCTGCTTCTGCTTGTACTTCTGATTCTGATTCTGCTTCTTCTGCTTCTTCTCTTTCGGCTTCTCCTGCTTCTGCTTCTTGTGTTTCTCCTGCTTCTCTTTCTGCTTCTCATTCCGATCTGCTTCTCCTTCTGCTTCTGCTTCTCCTCCTTCTCCTTCTCCTACTTCTGCTTCTCCTTCATCTTCTGCTTCTTCTGCTTCTCCTTCTGAATCTCCTTCTGCTTGTGCTTGGCCTTATGCTTCTTCTTCTGCCTCTGCTTCTCCTTCTCCTTCTTTTGCTTCTCCTTTTGCCTCTGCTTCTTCTGCTTTTCCTGCTTCTCCTTCTGCTTCTGCTTCTTCTGCTTTTCCTTCTGCATCTTTTTCTGCTTCTGCTTCTCCTTCTCCTTCTTCTGCTTCTCCTTCTTATTCTCCTTCTTCTTCTTCTGCTTTACCTGCTTCTCTTTCTGCTTCTACATCTGCTTCTCCTTCTGCTTCTCCTTCTCCTTCTTCTTCTTCTGCTTTTCCTTCTGCTTCTCGTTCTGCTTCTGCTACAACTGCTACTGCTTCTACTTCTTCTGTTTCTTCTGCTTCTCCTTCTGA
>NW_012315846.1:0-2039 GCF_000151885.1 Dipodomys ordii
GCAGCAGGAGCAGCAGCAGTAGGAGAAGATGAAGCAGATGAAGCAGCAGCAGCAGCAGTTGGAGCAGCAGCAGCAGTAGCAGAAGCAGAAGAAGAAGCAGAAGGAGAAGCAGCAGCAGCAGCAGCAGCAGCAGAATCAGAAGCAGAAGCAGCAGAAGCAGCAGAAGAAGAAGAAGAAGAAGAAGAAGAAGAAGAAGAAGAAGAAGAAGAAGAAGAAGAAGAAGAAGAAGAAGAAGAAGAAGAAGAAGAAGAAGAAGAAGAAGAAGTAGTAAAGAAGAAGAAGAAGAAGAAGAAGAAGAAGAAGAAGAAGAAGAAGAAGAAGAAGGAGAAGCAGAAGGAGAAGCAGAAGGAAAAGCAGAAGAACGAGAAGGAGAAGTAGAAGGAGAAACTGAAGAAGAAGCAGAAAGAGAAGCAGAAGAAGGAGCAGGAGAAGGAAAAGCAGCAGGAGAAGCAGAAAGAGCAGCAGAAGGACAAGCAGGAGATGTAGAAACAGGAGAAGCAGAAGCAGAAGAAAAAGGAGAAGGACAAGAAGCAGAAGCAGAAGGAGAAGCAGATACAGAAGCAGAAGAAGAAAGAGAAGGAGGGGAAGCAGAAGAAGCAGAAGCAGGAGAAGCATAAGCAGAAGAAACAGGAGAAGCCGAAGAAGCAGAAGCAGAATCTGAAGCAGAAGGAGAAACAGAAGAAGCACAATCTGAAGCAGAAGAAACAGAAATATTAGAATAAGCAGAAGCAGAAGCAGCAGGAGAAGCAGAAGAAGAAGACGGAGAAGGCGAGAGAGAAGGATTAGGAGTAGGAGAAGCAAAAGGATAAGCATAAGCAGAAAGAGACGCAGAAGGAGAAGCAGCACGAAAAGTAGGAGAAGCAGGAGAAGCAGAAGCAGGAGAAGCAGAAGAAACAGAAGCAAAAGAAAAAGAAGGAGAAGAGCAGAAGCAGAAGGAGAAGCAGAAGCAGAAGGAGGAGAAGAAGGAGAAGCAGGAGAAGCAGAAGAAGCAGGAGAAGCAGAAGCAGAAGAAACAGGAGAAGCCGAAGAACAGAAGGAGAAACAGAAGAAGCACAATCTGAAGCAGAAGCAGAAGAAACAGAAATAGTAGAATAAGCAGATGCATCAGGAGATGCAGAAGAAGAAGAAGGAGAAGGCGAAAGAGAAGGATTAGGAGTAGGAGAAGCAAAAGGAAAAGCAGAAGCAGAAAGAGACGCAGAAGGAGAAGCAGCACGAGAAGTAGGAGAAGCAGGAGAACCAGAAGCAGGAGAAGCAGAAGAAACAGAAGACGCAGAAGCAGAATGAGAAGTAGAAGGAGAAATTCAAGCAGAAGCAGAAGGAGAAGCAGAAGCAAAAGGAGAAGCAGAAGAAGGAGAAGGAGAAGCAGAAAGAGAAGCAGAAAGAGAAGCAGAACGAGAAGCAGGAGAAGCAGAAGCAGAAGAAACAGAAGAAGGAGAAGAAGCAGAAGGAGAAGCAGAAACAGAAGGAAAAGCAGAAAGAGAAGCAGGAGAAGCAGAAGAAGCAGCAGCACGAGAAGCAGAAGAAGCAGAAGCCGAAGAAGCAGAAGAAGAATCTGACACAGAAGGAGAAACAGAAGAAGCAAAATCTGAAGCAGAAACAGAAGAAACAGAAATAGTAGAATAAGCAGAAGCAGAAGCACCATGAGAAGCAGGAAAAGCAGAAGGAGAAGGCGAAAGAGAAGGATTAGGAGTAGGAGAAGCAAAAGGATAAGCAGTAGCAGAAAGTGACGCAGAAGGAGAAGCAGCACGAGAAGTAGGAGAAGCAGGAGAAGCAGAAGAAACAGAAGACGCAGAAGCAGAATGAGATTCAGAAGGAGAAATTGAAGCAGAAGCAGAAGGAGAAGGAGAAGCAGAAGCAGAAGGAGAAGCAGAAGGAGAAGGAGAAAGAGAAGCAGAAAAAGAAGCAGAACGAGAAGCAGGAGAAGCAGAAGCAGAAGAAGCAGAAGATGCAGAAGCAGGAGGAGAAGCAGAAGGAAAAGCAGAAGAACGAGAAGGAGAAGGAGAAACAGAAGGAGAAGCAGAAAGAGAAGCAGAAGAAGG
>NW_012315847.1:0-2039 GCF_000151885.1 Dipodomys ordii
TGGCCTCCGCTGTGTCCCGCTGTGTCCTCTGCTGTGTCCCGCTGTGTCACTCTGTGTCTCACTGTATCCCTCTGTGACCCCGCTGAGTCACCGCTGTGTCCCCGCTGTGTCCCCCGCTGTGTCCCACTCTTTCCCCCGCTGTGTCTCACGCTTTATCCCGTCTGTGTCCCACTCTGTCCCGCTGTGTCCCGCTGTGCCCACACTGTGTCCCGTTGTACCCACAGCTGTGTACCACGCTGTGTAACGCTGTGTCCCCGCTGTATCTACGCTGTTCCTCGCTGTGTCCCGCTGTGTCCCCCGCTGTGTCCCCCGCTGTGTCCTCGCTGTGTCCCCAGCTGTGTCCCGCTGTGTCCTCACTGGGTCCCCCGCTGTGTCCCGCTGGGTCCCCCGCTGTGTCACACTGTGTCCCGCTGTGTCCTGCTCTGTCCCTGCTGTGTCCCGCTGTGTCCCGCTGTGTCCCCCTGTGTGCGTGCTGTGTCCCGCTATGTACTCCGTTGTGTCCAGCTGTTTCACCGCTGTGTCCCCTGCTTTGTCCCGCTTTGTCCCGCTGTGTCCTCGCTGCGTCCCCCGCTGTGTCCCTCTGTGTCCCCCGCTGTGTCCCGCTGTGTCCTGCTCTGTCCCTGCTGTGTCCCGCTGTGCCCTGCTGTGTCCTCGCTGTGTCCCCCGCTGTCTCCCGCTCTGTCCCCCGCTGTGTCTCACGCTTTGTCCTTGCTTTGTCCCACTGTGTCCCGCTGTGTCCCGCTGTGCCCCCACTGTGGCCCCTTGTGTCCACAGATGTGTACCACACTGTGTAACGCTGTATCCCCACTGTATCGACGCTGTGTCCCGCTGGGTCTTGCTGTGTCCTTGCTGTGTTCCCTGCTGTGTCCCGCAGTGTCCCCCGCTGTGTCCTCGCTGTGTCCCCCGCTGTGTCCCGCTGTGTCCTCACTGTGTCCCCCGCTGTGTCCTGCTGTGTCCCCCGCTGTGTCCCACTGTGTCCTCGCTGTGTCCCGCTCTGTCTCCCCCTTTTCCCCGCTGTGTCCCGCTGTGTCCCGTGGTGTCCCGCTTTGTCCCCCGCTGTGTCCCCCGCTGAGTTCCCGCTGTGTCCCCGCCTTGTCCCGCTCTGTCCTCCCTGTGTTCCCCGCTGTGTCCCGCTGTGTCCCCTGCTGTGTCCTGCTGTGTCTACTGCTTTGTTCCTGCTGTGTCCCTCTGTGTCCCGCTGTGTCCCCCTGTGTCCTCACTGTGTCCCACGTTGTGTTCCGCTGAGTCCTTGCTGTGTCCCCCGATGTGCCCCGTTGTGTCCCCAGCTGTGTACCCCGCTGTGGCCCACTGTGTCCCCGCTGTATCGACGCTGTGTCCCGCTGTGTCCCACTGTGTCCTCGCTGTGTCCCCCGCTGTCTCCCGCTCTGTCCCCCGCTGCGTCTCACGATTTGTCCCAGCTGTGTCCCACTGTGTTCCGCTGTTTCCCGCTGTGCCCCCACTGTGTCCCGTTGTGACCACCGCTGTGTACCACGCTGTGTAACGCTGTGTCCCCGCTGTATCGACGCTGTGTCCCGCTGGGTCCCGCTGTGTCCTCGCTGTGTTCCCTGCTGTGTCCCGCAGTGTCCCCCGCTGTGTCCTCGCTGTGTCCCCCGCTGTGTCCCGCTGTGTCCTCGCTGGGTCCCCCGCTGTGTCCTGCTTTGTCCCCTGCTGTGTCCCGCTGGGTCCCACTGTGTCCCGCTCTGTCCCTGCTGTGTCCCGCTGTGTCCTGCTGTGTCCTCGCTGTGTGCCCCGCTGTCTCCCGCTCTGTCCCCCGCTGTGTCTCACGATTTGTCCTCGTTGTGTCCCACTGTGTCCCGCTCTGTCCCGCTGTGCCCCCACTGTGTCCCCTTGTGTCCACAGATTTGTACCACACTGTGTAACGCTGTATCCCCGCTGTATCGACGCTGGGTCCTGCTGGGTCCCGCTGTGTACTCGCTGTGTTCCCTGCTGTGTCCCGCTGTGTCCCCTGGTGTGCCCCCGCTGTTTTCCTGTCTGTGTCCCCCGCTGTGTCCCGCTGTGTTCTCGCTGGGCCCCCCGCT
>NW_012315848.1:0-2039 GCF_000151885.1 Dipodomys ordii
GCTGTGTCCCGCTGTGTCCCCCCTGTGTCCCCCGCTGTGTCTGCTGTGTCGTCGCTGTGTCCCCAGCTGTGTCCCGCTGTGTCCACACTGTGTTCCCCGTGGGTCCCGCTGTGTACCCCGCTGTGTCCCGCTGTGTCATGCTGTGTCCCGCTCTTTCTCCACTGTGTCCCGGTGTGTCCCGCTGTGTCCCTGCTGTGTGCCCGGTGTGTCCCGCTGTGTACCCCGCTTTGTCTAGCTGTGTCACTGCTGTGTCCCGCTGTGTACTGCTGTGTCCCCCGCTGAGTCCCGCTGTGTCCCCGCTGTGTCCCAATGTGTCCTCGCTGTATCCCCCCCTGTGTCCCGCTGTGTCCCCCCTGTGTCCCCCGCTGTGTCCCGCTGAGTTCCTCTGTGTCCCCTGCTGTGTCCCCCGCTCTGTCCCACTGTGTCCCCCTCTGTGTCCCTCTGTGTACTGCAATGTCCCCCGCTGAGTCCCGCTGTGTCCCCGCTGTGTCCCAATGTGTCTTCGCTGTGTCCCCCGCTGTGTCCCCCTCTGTCCCCCGCTGTGTCCCGCTGTGTCCACTGCTGTGTCCACATTGTGTCCCGCTGTTTCCCCCGCTGTGTCCCGCTGTGTCGTCACTGTGTCCCGCTGTGTCCTTGCTGTGTCCACCGTGTGTCCCGCAGTGTACCCCGCTGTGTCCCCCGTGTGTCCCGCTGTGTACCCCGCTGTTTCCCGCTGTGTCACGCTTTGTTCCGCTCTTTCCCCACTGTGTCCCGTTGTATTCCGGCTGTGTGCCCGCTGTGTTCCACTGTGTAATCTGCTGTGTCTCGCTTTGTACCTGTTGTGTCTTGCTGTGTCCCCCGCTCTGTCCCCCGCTGTGTCCCGCCTTGTCCCCCTCTGTGTCCCGCTGTGTCCTGCTGTGTCCCCCGCTGTGTCCCGCTGTATCCACGCAGTGTCCCGCTTTATCCCACTGTGTCCCGTTGTGTTCCGTGTTGTCCCGTTTGTGCCCCTCAGTGTCCGCCGCTCTGTCCCAACTGTGTCCCCGCTGTGTCCCGCTGTGTCCTCGATGTGTCCCCTGCTGTGTCTTGCTCTGTTCCCCGTTGTGTCGCCCACTTTGTCCCAACTGTGCCCCGCTGTGTCCCGCTGTGTCCCGCTGTGTCCCGCTGTATCCCGCTATGTCCCCCACTATGTCCCGTTGTGTCCCCAGCTGTGTATCCCCGCTGTGTCCCGCTGTGTCCCCGCTGTATCGAAGCTATGTCCCGCTGGGTCCCGCTGTGTCCTCTTTGTGTACCCCGCTGTGTCCCACTGTGTCCCCCGCTGTGTCCCTCGCTGGGTTCCGCTGTGTCCCTTGCTGTGTCCCGCTGTATCCTCCATGTGTCCCCTGCGGTGTCCCGCTGTGTCCCCTGCTGTGTCACTCGCTGTGTCCCTGCTGTGCCCCACTGTGTCCCACTGTGTCCCGCTTGTCCTGCTGTGTACCCCGCTGAGTCCCGCTGTGTAACCGCTGTGTCCCAATGTGTCCTCGCTGTGTCCCCCGCTGTGTCCCGCTGTGTCCCGCTGTGTCCCTCTGTGACACCTGCTGTATCCCCGCTCTGTCCCACTCTGTGCCCCGCTTTGTCCGGCTATGTCCACTGCTGTGACCCCGTTGTGCCTTGCTGTGTCCGGCTCTGTACCCCACTGTGTCCAGCTGTGTCCCCGCTGTGTCCCGCTGTGTCCCCCACTGTGTCCCAATGTGTCCCCTGCTGTGACCCCCACTGTGTCCCGCTGTGTCCCCTGCTGTGTCTGGCTGTGTCCCCCGCTGTGTCCCGCTGTGTCCACTGCTGTGACCCCATTGTGACTTGCTGTGTCCCGCTGTGTCCCCCACTGTGTCCCGCTGTGTCCTTGCTGTGTCCCATTGTGTCCCCGCTGTTTCCCCGCTGGGTCCTGCTGGGTCCCGCTGTGTCCCACTGGGTCCCCCGCTTTGTCCCGCTGTGTCCCCGCAGAGTCCCCGCTTTGTACCGCTGTGTCCCACTGTGTCAATGTGGTGTCCCGATTTGTCCCCCGCTATGTCCCCTGCTGAGTCCCC
>NW_012315849.1:0-2039 GCF_000151885.1 Dipodomys ordii
TCTGCTACAACTGCTACTGCTTCTACTTCTTCTGTTTCATCTGCTTCTCGTTCTGCTTCAGGATCTGCTTCTGCTTCTTCAGATTCTTATGTGTCTGCTTCTCCTTCTTCTGCTTCTTCTGCTTCCCCTCCTTCTCTTTCTGCTTCTCCTTCTGTTTCTGCTTCTCCTTCTGCTTCTGCTTCTTGTCCTTCTCCTGTTTCATCTGCTTCTGTTTCTGCTTCTCCTGTTTCTGCATTTCCTGCTTCTCCTTCTGCTGCTATTTCTGCTTCTCCTGCTGCTTATCCATATCCTGCTCCTTCATCTGCTTCTCTTTCTGCTTCTCCTTCTGTTTCTCCTTCTCCTTCTCGTTCTTCTGCTTTTCCTTCTGCTTCTCCTTCTGCTAATGCATCTTCTGCTACTGCCTCTGCTTCTTCTGTTTCTTCTGCTTCTCCTTCTGCTTTTGCTTCTCTTTCTGCTTCTGCTTCTCCTTCTGCTTCTCCAGATTCTGCTTCTTCTGCTTCTCCTGCTTCTTCTTCTGCTTCAGGTTCTGCTTCTGCTTCTTCGGATTCTTCTGCTTCTGCTTCTCCTGCTGCTGCTTCTTCTGTTTCTCCTGCTTCTCTTTTTGCTTTTCCTTATGTTTCTGCTTCTCCTTCTGCTTCTGCTGCTTCTCCTTCTTCTGTTTCTTCTGCTTCTGCTTCTCCTACTTCTGCTTCTCCTGCTTCTCGATCTGCTTCTCTTTCTGCTTCTCCTTCCCCTTCTTCTGCTTCTCCTTCTGCTTCTTCTTCTCCTTCTGCTTCTGCTTCAATTTCTCCTTCTGCTTCTCATTCTGCTTCTGCGTCTTCTGTTTCTTCTGCTTCTCCTGCTTCTGCTTCTCCTGCTTCTCCTACTTCTCGTGCTGCTTTTCCTTCTGCGTCTCTTTATGCTTCTGCTTATCCTTTTGCTTCTCCTACTCCTAATCCTTCTTTCTCGCCTTCTCCGACTTCTTCTTCTTCTGCTTCTCTTGCTGCTTCTGCTTCTTCTTATTCTACTATTACTGTTTCTTCTGCTTCTGCTTCAGATTGTGCTTCTCCTGTTTCTCCTTCTGCTTCAGATTCTTCTTCTGCTTCTTCGGCTTCTCCTGTTTCTTCTGCTTCTGCTTCTCCTGCTTCTTCAGCTTCTCCTGCTTCTCTTTCTGCTTCTCCTTCCGCTTCTGCTTTTCCTTCTGCTTCTGCTTCTGCTCTTCTCCTTCTTCTGTTTCTTTTGCTTCCGTTTCTTCTTCTTCTTCTTCTTCTTCTTCTTCTTCTTCTTCTTCTTCTTCTTCTTCTTCTTCTTCTTCTTCTTCTTCTTCTTCTTCTGTTCTTCTGATTCTACTTCTGCTTCTCTTTCTTCTACTTCTCTTTCTGTTTATACTTCTGCTTCTTCTGATTCTCCTGCTTCTCCTTTTTTCTCCTTCTGTTTCTGCTTCTCTTTCTGCTTCTGCTTCTCCTTCTGCTGCTCCTTCTCCTTCTCCTTCTTCTGCTTCTCACACTGCTTCTGCTTCTGCTTCTTTTGCTTATTCTATTTCTTCTGCTTCTCCTGCATCTATTGCTTCTCCTTATGCTTCTCCTTCTTCTTCTTCTTCTTCTTCTTCTTCTTCTTCTTCTTCTTCTTCTTCTTCTTCTTCTTCTTCTTCTTCTTCTTCTTCTACTTCTTATTCTTATTCTTATTCTTATTCTCTTTCTTCTGCTTCTCCTGGTTTTTCTGCTTCTACTGCTTCTCTTTTTGCTTCTCATTCTGCTTCTGCTTCTCCTTCTGCTTCTCCTATTGCTTCTGCTGCCCTTCCTTCTCCTTCTCCTTCTCCTACTTCTGTTTCTCCTTCTGCTTCTGCTTCTTCTGCTTCTCCTGCTTCTCCTTCTGCATCTTCTTCTGCTTCTGCTTCTCCTCCTGCTGCTTCTTCTGCTTCTGCTTCTCCTTCTTCTGCTTCTCCTTCTGATTCTCCTTCTGCTTCTCCTTCTCCTTCTGCTCCTTCTCCTTCTTCTGCTTCTCCCTCTGATTCTGCATTCATTTGCTTATTCTTTTTCTTCTGCTTCTGCTTCTCCTGC
>NW_012315850.1:0-2039 GCF_000151885.1 Dipodomys ordii
TCTCCTTCTCTTTCTACTTATACATCTACTTCTTAAGATTTTCCAGCTTCTCCATCTTGATCTCCTTCTGTATCTGCTTCTCTTTCTGCTTCTAATTCTCCTTCTGCTACTACTTCTCCTTCTCCTTTTTCTGCCTCCCCCACTACTTCTACTCCTACTTCTTTTGTTTATTTTTATCTTCTACTTCTACTTCTCCTGCTTCTGCTTCTTCTGCTTCTACTGCTAATCCTTATGCTTCTCCTTCTTCTTCTTCTTCTTCTTCTTCTTCTTCTTCTTCTTCTTCTTCTTCTTCTTCTTCTTCTTCTTCTTCTTCTTCTCTTTCTTCTGCTTCTGCTTTTCCTGCTTCTTCTGGTTCTACTGCTTCTCTTTCTGCTACTCATTCTGCTTCTGCTTCTGCTTCTCCTATTCCTTCTGCTGCTCTTCCTTCTCTTTCTCCTACATCTACTTCTTCTTCTGCTTCTGCTTCTTCTGCTTCTCCTTCTGCATCTCCTTCTGCTTGTGCTTGTCCTTATGCTTATTCTTCTGTTTCTGCTTCTCCTTCTACTTTTTCTGCTTCTCCTTCTGATTCTCCTTCTGCTTCTGCTTCTGTTTCTCCTTCTTCTTCTCGTTCTTCTGCTTTTCCTTCTGCTTCTCCTTCTACTTCTGCTGCAACTGCTACTGCTTCTTCTGTTTCTTCTGCTCCTCCTTCTGCTTTTGATTCTCTTTCCGCTTCTGCTTCTCCTTCAGCTTCTCATTCTGCTTCTCCATATTCTGCTTCTTCTGCTTCCCCTGCTTCTCCTTCTGCTTCAGGTTCTGCTTCTGCTTCTTCGGATTCTTATGCTTCTGCTTCTCCTGCTTCTGCTTCTTCTGCTTCCCCTTCTTCTGTTTCTTCTGCTTCTCCTTCTGCTTTTGCTTCTCTTTCTGCTTCTGCTTCTCCTTCTGCTTCTCCAGATTCTGCTTCTTCTGCTTCTCCTGCTTCTCCTTCTGCTTCAGGTTCTGCTTCTGCTTCTTCGGCTTCTTCTGCTTCTGCTTCTCCTGCTGCTGCTTCTTCTGCTTCTCCTGCTTCTCTTTCTGCTTTTCCTTCTGTTTCTGCTTCTCCTTCTGCTTCTGCTTCTTCTCCTTCTTCTGTTTCTTCTGCTTCTGCTTCTCCTGCTACTACTTCTCCTGCTTCTCGTTCTGCTTCTCTTTCTGCTTCTCCTTCTCCTTCTTCTGCTTCTCCTTCTGCTTCTCCTTCTGCTTCTGCTTCTGCTTCAATTTCTCCTTCTGCTTCTCATTCTGCTTCTGCGTCTTCTCTTTCTTCTGCTTCTCCTGCTACTACTTCTCCTGCTTCTCGTTCTGCTTCTCTTTCTGCTTCTCCTTCTCCTTCTTCTGCTTCTCCTTCTGCTTCTCCTTCTGCTTCTGCTTCTGCTTCAATTTCTCCTTCTGCTTCTCATTCTGCTTCTGCGTCTTCTCTTTCTTCTGCTTCTCCTGCTTCTGCTTCTCCTGCTTCTCCTACTTCTCGTGCTGCTTCTCCTTCTGCGTCTCTTTCTGCTTCTGCTTATCCTTTTGCTTCTCCTACTCCTAATCCTTCTCTTTCGCCTTCTCCGTCTTCTTCTTCTGCTTCTCCTGCTGCTTCTGCTTCTGCTTATTCTACTATTTCTGTTTCTTCTGCTTCTGCTTCAGATTGTGCTTTTTCTGTTTCTCCTGCTTCAGATTCTGCTTCTGCTTCTTTGGCTTCTCCTGTTTCTTCTGCTTCTGCTTCTCCTGCTTCTTCTGCTTCTCCTGCTTCTCTTTCTGCTTCTCCTTCTGCTTCTGCTCTTCTCCTTCTTCTGTTTCTTTTGCTTCTGTTTCTTCTGCTTCTTCTTCTGTTTCTTCTGATTCTACTTCTGCTTCTCCTTCTTCTCCTCTTTCTGCTTCTACTTCTGCTTCTTCAGATTCTCCTGCTTCTCCTTCTTGTTCTCCTTCTGATTCTGCTTCTCTTTCTGCTTCTGCTTCTCTTTCTGCTGCTCCTTCTCATTCTTCTGCTTCTCCCAGTTCTTCTGCTTCTGCTTCTTTTGCTTATTCTTTTTCTTCTGCTTCAA
>NW_012315851.1:0-2039 GCF_000151885.1 Dipodomys ordii
TCACCCCAGCTGTGTCCCGCTGTGTCCTCACTGGGTCCCCCGCTGGGTCCCACTGGGTCCCCCGCTGTGTCCCACTGTGTCCCGCTGTGTCCCGCTCTGTCCCTGCTGTGTCCCGCTGTGTCCCGCTGTGTCCACCTGTGTGCGTGCTGTGTCCCGCTATGTCCTCCGTTGTGTCCAGCTGTTTCATCGCTGTGTCCCCTGCTTTGTCCCGCTTTGTCCCGCTGTGTCCCGCTGTGTCCCCCGCTGTGTCCCGCTGTGTCCCGCTGTGTCCCGCTCTGTCCCTGCTGTGTCCCGCTGTGCCCTGCTGTGTCCTCGCTGTGTCCCCCGCTGTCTCCCGCTCTGTCCCTCGCTGTGTCTCACGATTTGTCCTTGCTTTGTCCCACTGTGTCCCGCTGTGTCCCGCTGTGCCCCCACTGTGTCCCCTTGTGTCCACAGATGTGTACCACACTGTGTAACGCTGTATCCCCGCTCTATTGACGCTGTGTCCCGCTGGGTCTCGCTGTGTCCTCGCTGTGTTCCCTGCTGTGTCCCGCAGTGTCCCCCGCTGTGTCCCCCGCTGTGTCCTGCTGTGTCCCCCACTGTGTCCCGCTGTGTCCTCGCTGTGTCCCGCTCTGTCTCCCCCTTGTCCCCGCTGTGTCCCGCTGTGTCCCGTGGTGTCCCGCTTTGTCCCCCGCAGTGTCCCCCGCTGAGTTCCCGCTGTGTCCCCGCCTTGTCCCGCTCTGTCCTCCCTGTGTCCCCCGCTGTGTCCCACTGTGTCCCCTGCTGTGTCCCGCTGTGTCTACTGCTTTGTTCCTGCTGTGTCCCTCTGTGTCCCGCTGTGTCCCCCTGTGTCCTCACTGTGTCCCACGCTGTGTTCCGCTGAGTCCTTGCTGTGACCCCCAATGTGCCCCGTTGTGTCCCCAGCTGTGTACCCCGCTGTGGCCCACTGTGGCCCCGCTGTATCGACCCTGTGTCCCGCTGTGTCCCACTGTGGCCTCGCTGTGTCCCCCGCTGTCTCCCGCTCTGTCCCCCTCTGTGTCTCACGCTTTGTCCCAGCTGTGTCCCACTGTGTTCTGCTGTTTCCCGCTGTGCCCCCACTGTGTCCCGTTGTGTCCACAGCTGTGTACCACGCTGTGTAACGCTGTGTCCCCGCTGTATCGACGCTGTGTCCCGCTGGGTCCCGCTGTGTCCTCGCTGTGTTCGCCGCTGTGTCCCGCAGTGTCCCCCGCTGTGTCCCCCGCTGTGTCCTCGCTGTGTCCCCTGCTGTGTCCCACTGTGTCCTCGCTGGGTCCCCCGCTGTGTCCCGCTTTGTCCCCTGCTGTGTCCCGCTGGGTCCCACTGTGTCCCGCTCTGTCCCTGCTGTGTCCCGCTGTGTCCTGCTGTGTCCTCGCTGTGTCCCCCGCTGTCTCCCGCTCTGTCCCCAGCTGTGTCTCACGATTTCTCCTCGCTGTGTCCCACTGTGTCCCGCTCTGTCCCGCTGTGCCCCACTGTGTCCCCTTGTGTCCACAGATTTGTACCACACTGTGTAACGCTGTATCCCCGCTGTATCGACACTGGGTACCGCTGGGTCCCGCTGTGTCGTCTCTGTTTTCCCTGCTGTGTCCTGCTGTGTCCCCCGGTGTGTCCCCCGCTGTTTTCCTGTCTTTGTCCCCCGCTGTGTCCCGCTGTGTCCTCGCTGGGCCCCCCGCTGTTTCCCACTGGGTCCCCCGCTGTGTCCCTCTGTATCCCGATGTGTCCCCTGCTCTGTTCCCTGCTTTGTCCCGCTGTGTCCGCCGCTGTGTCCCGCTGTGTCCCCCGCTGTGTCCCGCTGTGTCTTTGCTGTGTCCCGCTCTGTCTCCCCCTTGTCCCTGCTGTGTCCCGCTCTGTACCGTGGTGTCCCGCTTTGTTCCCCGCGGTGTCCCCCGCTGAGTCCCCGCTGTGTCCCCGCTGTGTCCTGCTGTGAACTATTGTGTCCCCCGCTGAGTACCGCTGTGTCCCCGCTGTGTCCCCGCTGTGTCCCAATGTGTCCCCGGCTGTGTCCACACTGTGTCTAATGCTGTGTTCCTGCTCTGTCCCGCTGT
>NW_012315852.1:0-2039 GCF_000151885.1 Dipodomys ordii
TCTCCTGCTTCTTCTGCTTCTCCTGCTTCTCTTTCTGCTTCTCCTTCTGCTTCTGCTTCTCCTTCTGCTTCTGCTCCTTCTATTTCTTCTGTTTCTTTTGCTTCTGCTTCTCACGCTCTGCTTCTTCTGCTTCTCCTGCTTCTCGTTCTGCTTCTCTTCGTCGGCTTCTCTTTCTACTTCTCCTTCTGCTTCTTCTGATTCTGATTCTTCTCCTTCTTCTTCTCCTTCTGCTTCTGCTTCTTCTGCATCTCCTGCTTCTCCTTCTGCATCTCCTTCTGCTTGTGCTTCTCCTTCTGCTTCTTCTTCTGCTTCGGCTTCTCCTTCTCCTTCTTCTCCGTCTGCTTCTGTTTCTTCTGCTTTTCCTGCGTCTCCTTCTGCTTCTCCTTCTGTTTCTCCTTCTCGTTCTTCTGCTATTCCTTCTGCTTCTCTTTCTGGTTCTGCATCTTCAGCTTCTTCTGCTACTGATTCTGCTTCTTCTGTTTCTTCTGCTTCTCCTTCTGCTTCTCCTTCTGCTTTTGCTTCTCTTTCTGCTTCTGCTTCTCCTTCTGGTTCTCCTTCTTCTTCTCCAGATTCTGCTTCTTCTGCTTCTCCTTCTGCTTTAGGTTCTGCTTTTGCTTCTTCGGCTTCTTCTGCTTCTATTTTTGCTTCTCCTTCTGTTTCTGCTTCTCTTTCTGCTTCTGCTTCTTCTCCTTCTTCTATTTCTTCTGATTCTGCTTCTCCTGCTTCTGCTTCTCCTGCTTCTCCTTCTGTTTCTCTTTATGCTTCTCATTCTGCTTCTCCTTCTTCTGCTTCTACTACTGCTTCTGCTTCTTCTTCTGCATCTTCTGTTTCAATTTCTCCTTCTTCTGCTTTTCATTCTGCTTCTGCTTCTCCTGCTTCTGCTTCTTCTGCTTCTTCTGCTTCTCCTTCTCATTCTCCTTCTCTTTCTGCTTCTGCTTATCCTTCTGTTTCTCCTACTCCTAATCCTTCTCTTTCTCCTTGTTCTTCTTCTGCTTCTCGTTCTTCTTCTGCTTCTTCTGCTTGTTCTGTTTCTTCTGCTTCTACATTTCCAGCTTCTGCTGCTTCTGCTTCTCCTTCTGCTTCAGGTTCTCCTTCTGCTTCTTGGGCTTCTTCTGTTTCTTCTGCTTCTGCTTCTCCTGCTACTGCTTCTTCCGCTTCTTCTGCTTCTCTTTTGCTTCTCCTTCTGCTTCTGCTTCTCCTTCTGCTCCTTCTCTTTCTTCTGTTTCTTCTTCTTCTTCTTCTTCTTCTTCTTCTTCTTCTTCTTCTTCTTCTTCTTCTTCTTCTTCTTCTTCTTCTTCTTCTTCTTCTTCTTCTTCTTCTTCTTCTTCTGCTCCTCCCGCTTCTGCTTCTTCTGCTTCTCCTGCTTGTCCTTCTCCTTCTGCTTCTCCTTCTCCTTCTTCTCATTCTCTTCCTGCTTCTGCTACTGCTTCTTCTGATTCTCCAACTTCTCCTTCTTCTTCTCCTTCTGTTTCTGCTTCTCTTTCTGCTTCTGCATCTCCTTCTGCTTCACCTTCTTCTGCTCTTTCTCCTTCTTTTGTTTCTCCCTCTGCTTCTGCTTCTTATGCTTCTTCTTTATCTTCTGCTTCTGCTTCTCCTGCTTCTGCTTCTTGTGCTTCTACTGCTTCTTCTTCTGCTTCTGTTTCTTCTGCTTCTACTTCTCTTTCTGCTTCTGCTTCTCCTGCTTGTTTTTCTGCTTCTTCTGCTGCTTCTCCTTCTGCTGCTTCTTCTACTTCTCCTACTGCTTCTCTTTTTGCTTCTCCTTCTGCTTCTGCTTCTTCTGTTTCTCCTGCCTGAATATCTGGTTCTACTTCTTCTGCTGCTTCTCCTTCTGCTTCTGCTTCTACTTCTGCTTCTGATTCTGCTTCTTCTGCTTCTTCTCTTTCGGCTTCTCCTGCTTCTGCTTCTTGTGCTTCTCCTGCTTCTCTTTCTGCTTTTCATTCCGCTTCTGCTTCTCCTTCTGCTTCTGCTTCTCCTCCTTCTCCTTCTCCTAAATCTGCTTCTCCTTCATCTTCTGCTTCTTCTGCTCCTCCTGCTTCTCC
>NW_012315853.1:0-2039 GCF_000151885.1 Dipodomys ordii
ACACAGCGAGGGACACAGCGCTGACACAGCGAGGACACAGCGAGGACACAGCGGGGACACTTTTTGGAACTTATTGGGACACAGCGGGGCACACATCGGGACACAGCGGGACACAGCTTGGGACACAGCGGGAACTCAGCAGGACACAGCCGGGGACACAGCGAGGACACAGCGGGACACAGTGGGATACAGCGTGGGACAAATCGGGAGACAGCAGGGGACACAGCGAGGACACAGCGGGACACAGCGGCGACACATAGAGGACTCAGCAGGGGACACAGTGGGGGACAGAGCGGGACACAGCGGGACACTGCGGGGCACATAGGGGGACACAGCGGGGGACACAGTGGGGGACAGAGCGGGACACAGCGGGACACTGCGGGGCACAGCGGGGGACACAGCGGGACACATAGGGGGACCCAGCGGGACACAGCGGGACACAGCGGGACACTGCGGGGCACAGCGGGGGACACAGCGGGACACAGCGGGGGACACAGGGAGGACACAGCTTAACACAGCATGGGACAAAGCGAGGACACAGCAGGACACAGCGAGACACAGCGGGACACAGCGGGGACCCAGCAGTGGACACAGGGGGACACAGCGGGGGACAAATCAGGACACCAAGGAACACAGCAGGACACAGCGTGAGACAGCGGTGAACCTGCAGGGACACAGCGGGACACAGCGTGAACACAGCGGGACCCAGCGGGACACAGCGGGGGACACAGCGGGACACAGCGTCTATAGAGCGGGGACACAGAGGGACACAGCGGTGACACAGCGGGACACAGCAGGACCCAGCGGGGAAACAGGGGGGACACAGTGGGACACAGCGAGGACACAGCGGGACACAGCGGGACAATGCGGGGCACAGCGGGGGACACAGCGGGACAAAGCGGGGGACACAGGGAGGACACAGCGGAGCACAGCATGGGACAATGCGAGGACACAGCGGGAAACAGCGAGACACAGCGGGACCCAGCGGGGACCCAGCAGTGGACACAGCGGGACACAGCGGGGGACAAAGCGGGACACCACGGAACACAGCAGGACACAGCGTGAAACAGCGGTGAATCTGCGGGGACACAGCGGTACACAGCGGGAGACACAGCGGGACACAGCGGGACACAGCGGGGGACACAGCCGGACACAGCTGGGACACAGCGGGGACACAGCGGGACCCAGCAGGACACAGCGGGGGACACAGCAGGGACAGAGCAGGGACACAGTAGGACACAGCGTGGGACAAAGCGGGAGACAGCGGAGGACACAGCGGGGACACAGCTGGACACAGCGGGGACACAGAGGGGACTCAGCAGGGGACATAGAGGGGAAAAAGCGGGACACCATGGGACACAGTAGGACACAGCGGGACACAGCGGGGACACTGCGGGACACAGCCGGGGGACACAGCTGTGGACAGCGGGGGAAAGAGAAGGGACACAGTGGGACACAGAGGGGACACAGCTGGACACAGAAGGGTACACAGCGGGGCACAGCGGACACACAACAGGGACAGAGCTGGACACAGACGGACACAGAGGGGACAGAGCGTGACACAGCGGGACACAGCGGGACACAGCAGGGGACTCAGCGGGACACAGCGGGGGACACAGGGAAGACACAGCTGGACACTGAGGGAGACAGAGCGAGGACACAGCCGGACACAGCGAAACACAGCGTGACACAGTGGGGACACAGCAGGGGACACAGCGGGACACAGCGGGGGACACAGAGGGACACAGAGGGGTACACAGCAGGCACAAAGCGGGACACAGCGGGGGACACAGCGAGGACAAAGCGGGACACAGCGGTGACACAGCGGGACACAGCTGGGGACACTGCGGGACACAGGGGGACACAGCGGAGACACAGCAAGGACACAGCGGGGGACACAGCGGGACACAGCCGGACACAGCCGGGGACACAGCGGGACACAGCGAGAGACACAGCGGGGAACACAGCGGGACACAGCGGGGAACAAAGAGAGGACCTAGCGGGACTCAGCGGGACACAGCGTCGATAGAGTGGGGACA
>NW_012315854.1:0-2039 GCF_000151885.1 Dipodomys ordii
TGCTTCTGCTTCTTCTGATTCTCCAACTAATCCTTCTTCTTCTCCTTCTGTTTCGCTTCTCTTTCGTTTCGCATCTCCTTCGCTTCACCTTCGCGCTCCTTCTCCTTCTTCGTTTCTCCCTCGCTTCTGCTTCTTATGCTTCTTCTTGTTTTTCTGCTTCTGCTACTCATGCTTCTGCTTCTTATGCTTCTACTGCTTCTTCTTCTGCTTCTGCTTCTTCTGCTTCTACTTCTCTTTCTGCTTCTGCTTCTCCTGCTTGTTTTTCTGCTTCTTCTGCTGCTTCTCCTTCTGCTGCTTCTTCTACTTCTCCTTCTGCTTCTCTTTTTGCTTCTCCTTATGCTTCTGCTTCTTCTGTTTCTCCTGCCTGAATTTCTGGTTCTACTTCTTCTGCTGCTTCTCTTTCTGCTTCTGCTTCTACTTCTGCTTCTGTTTCTGCTTCTTCTGCTTCTTCTCTTTCGGCTTCTCCTGCTTCTGCTTCTTGTGCTTCAACTGCTTCTCGTTCTGCTTCTCATTCCGCTTCTGCTTCTCTTTCTGCTTCTGCTTCTCCTCCTTCTCCTTCTCCTACTTCTGCTTCTCCTTCAGCTTCTGCTTCTTCTGCTTCTCCTGCTTCTCCTTCTGCATCTCCTTCTGCTTGTGCTTGTCCTTATGCTTCTTCTTCTGCCTCTGCTTCTCCTTCTCCTTCTTTTGCTTCTCCTTTTGCTTCTGCTTCTTCTGCTTTTCCTGCTTCTCCTTCTGCTTCTGCTTCTTCTGCTTCTCCTTCTGCATCTTCTTCTGCTTCTGCTTCTCCTTCTCCTTCTTCGGCTTCTCCTTCTGATTCTCCTTCTGCTTCTTCTTCTTCTGCTTCTGCTTCTCCTTCTCCTTCTTCTGCTTCTCCTTCTTATTCTCCTACTGCTTCTCCTACTGTTTCCCTTCTCCTTCTTGTTCTTCTGCTTTTCCTACTTCTACTGCTTTTCCTGCTTCTCGTTCTGCTTCTGCTACAACTGCTACTGCTTCTACTTCTTCTGTTTCTTCTGCTTCTCCTTCTGCTCTTGATTCTCCTTCTGCTTCTGCTTCTTCTGTTTCTCCTGCTTCTCCTTCTGCATCTTCTTCTGCTTCTGCTTCTCCTTCTCCTTCTTCTGCTTCTCCTTCTGATTCTCCTTCTGCTTCTTCTTCTTCTGCTTTACCTTCTTCTCTTTCGGCTTCTCCTTCTGCTTCTCCTTCTGTTTCTCCTTGTCCTTCTTGTTCTTCTCCTTTTCCTTCTGCTTCTCCTTCTGCTTCTGCTACAACGGCTACTGCTTCTACTTCTTTTGTTTCTTCTGCTTCTCCTTCTGCTTTTGCTTCTCTTTCTGCTTCTGCTTCTCCTTCTGCTTCTCCGGATTCTGCTTCTTCTGCTTCTCCTGCTTCTCCTTCTGCTTCAGGTTCTGCTTCTGCTTCTTCGGCTTCTTCTACTTCTGCTTCTCCTGCTGAGACTTCTTCTGCTTCTCCTGCTTCTCTTTCTGCTTTTCCTTCTGTTTCTGCTTCTCCTTCTGCTTCTTCTCCTTCTTTCGTTTCTTCTGCTTCTCCTGCTTCTGCTTCTCCTGCTTCTCGTTCTGCTTCTCTTTCTGCTTCTCTTTCTGCTTCTCCTTCTCCTTCTCCTTCTTCTGCTTCTGCTTCTCCTTCTGCTTCTGCTTCAATTTCTCCTTCTGCTTCTCATTCTCCTTCTGCGTCTTCTGTTTCTTCTGCTTCTCCTTCTCCTGCTTCTCCTGCTTCTCCTACTTCTCGTGCTGCTTCTCCTTCTTCGTCTCTTTCTGCTTCTGCTTATCCTTTTGCTTCTCCTACTCCTAATCCTTCTCTTTCGCCTTCTCCTTCTTCTTCTTCTGCTTCTCCTGCTGCTTCTTCTTCTGCTTATTCTACTATTTCTGTTTCTTCTGCTTCTGCTTAAGATTGTGCTTCTTCTGTTTCTCCTGCTTCAGATTCTGCTTCTGCTTCTTCGGCTTCTCCTGTTTCTTCTGCTTCTGCTTCTCCTGCTTCTTCTGCTCCTCCTGCTTCTCTTTCTCCTTCTCCTTCTGCTTCTGCTTCTC
>NW_012315855.1:0-2038 GCF_000151885.1 Dipodomys ordii
TCTTCAGCTTATCCAGCTTCTCATTCTGCTTCAGGTTCTGCTTCTGCTTCATCGACTTCTTCTGCTTCTCTTTCTGCTTTTCCTTCAGTTTAAGCTTCTCCTTCTGCTACTGCTTCTTCTCCTTCTTCAAAATAATAAGCTTCAGCTTCTCCTGCTTCTGCTTCTCCTGCTTCTCGTTCAGATTATCTTTCAGCTTATCTTTCTGCTTCTCCTTCTCCTACTTCTGATTCTACTTATGCTTCTGCTTCTCCTTCTGCTTCTACTTCAATTTCTCCTTCTACTTCTCATTCTGCTTCTGCGTCTTCTGTTTCTTCTGCGTCTTCTGTTTCTTCTGCTTCTCCTGCTTCTGCTTCTCCTGCTTCTCCTACTTCTCGTGCTGCTTCTCCTTCTGCGTCTCTTTGGCTTCTGCTTATCCTTTTGCTTCTCCTACTCCTAATCCTTCTCTTTCGCTTTCTCCTTCTCCTTTTTCTGCTTCTCATGCTTCTACTTCGGCATCTTCTTCTGCTTCTGCTTCTCCTTCTGCTACTTATTCTGCTTCTGCTTCTCCTTCTGCTGCTTCTTCTGCTTCTGCTTCTCCTTCTTCTGCTTCTTCCTCTGATTCTGCTTCTTATACTTATTCTTTTTCTCCTGCTTCTGCTTCTTCTGCTTCTACTGCTTCTCCTTCTCCTTCTCCTTCTTCTTCTTCTTCTTCTTCTTCTTCTTCTTCTTCTTCTTCTTCTTCTTCTTCTTCTTCTTCTTCTTCTTCTTCTTCTTCTTCTTCTTCTTCTCTTTCTGCTGCTTCTGCTTTTCCTGCGTCTTCTGCTTCTAATGCTTCTCTTTCTGCTTCTCCTTCTGCTTCTTGTCCTTCTCCTGTTTCTTCTGCATCTGCTTCTTCTACTTTTCCTGCTTCTCTTTCTGCTTCTCCTTCTGCTTCTGCTCCTCCTTCTGCTTCTGCTCCTTCTATTTCTTCTTCTTCTGCTTCTCCCGCTCTGCTTCTTCTGCTTCTCCTGCTTCTCGTTCTGCTTCTCTTCGTCGGCTTCTCTTTCTACTTCTCCTTCTGCTTCTTCTGATTCTTCTTCTTCCCCTTCTTCTTCTCCTTCTGCTTCTGCTTCTTCTGCTTCTCCTGCTACTCCTTCTGCATCTCTTTCTGCTTGTGCTTTTCCTTCTGCTTCTTCTTCTGCTTCTGCTTCTCCTTCTTCTGCTTCTCCGTCTGTTTCTGCTTCTTCTGTTTTTCCTGCTTCTCCTTCTGCTTCTCATTCTTCTTCTCCTTCTGTTTCTCCTTGTCGTTATTCTGCTATTCCTTCTGCTTCTCTATCTGCTTCTGCATCTTCAGCTTCTTCTGCTACTGCTTCTGCTTCTGCTTCTTCTGTTTCTTCTGCTTCCCTTTCTGCTTCTCCTTCTGCTTTTGCTTCTCTTTCTGCTTCTGCTTCTCCTTCTGGTTCTCCTTCTTCTCCAGATTCTGCTTCTTCTGCTTCTCCTGCTTCTCCTTCTGCTTGAGGTTCTGCTTCTGCTTCTTCAGCTTCTTCTGCTTCTATTTCTACTTCTCCTTCTGCTTCTGCTTCTCTTTCTGCTTCTGCTTCTTATCCTTCTTCTATTTCTTTTGATAATGCTTCTCCTGCTTCTGCTTCTCCTGCTTCTCCTTCTGTTTCTCTTTATGCTTCTCCTTCTGCTTCTCCTTTTTCTGCTTCTCCTTTTGCTTCTGCTTCTGCTTCTCCTTCTGCTGCTCTTTCTGCTTCTACTGCTGCTTTTCCTTCTCCTGCTCCTTCTTCTGCTTCTCTTTCTGCTTCTCCTTCTGTTTCTCCTACTCCTTCTCCTTCTCGTTCTTCTGCTTTTCCTTCTGCTTCTCCTGTTTCTGCATCTTCTGCTTCTTCTGCTACTGCCTCTGCTTCTTCTGTTTCTTCTGCTTCTCCGTATGCTTCTCCTTCTGCTTTTGCTTCTCTTTCTGCTTCTGCTTCTCCTTCTGCTTCTCAGATTCTGCTTCTTCTGCTTCTCCTGCTACTCCTTCTGCTTCAGGTTCTGCATCTGCTTCTTCGGGTTCTTCTGCTTCTGCTTCTCCTGC
>NW_012315856.1:0-2038 GCF_000151885.1 Dipodomys ordii
GCGTCTCTTTCTGATTTTCATCTGTATCTGCTTCTCTTCTGCTTCTTCTCCTTCCTATGTTCTCTGCTTCTGCTTCTCCTGCTTCTGCTTCTTCTGCTTCTCCTGCTTCTCCTTCTCCTTCTCCTTCTCTTTCTGCTTCTGCTTATCCTTCTGTTTCTCCTACTGCTAATCCTTCTCTTTCTCCTTCTCCTTCTTCTTCTTCTGCTTCTCCTGCTGCTTCTTCTTCTGCTTCTTCTGCTTTTTCTGTTTCTTCTGTTTCTTTTGCTTCTGCTTCTCACGCTCTGCTTCTTCTGCTTCTCGTTCTGCTTCTCTTCGTCGGCTTCTCTTTCTACTTCTCCTTCTGCTTCTTCTGATTCTGCTTCTTCTCCTTCTGCTTCTCCTTCTGCTTCTGCTTCTTCTGCTTCTCCTGCTACTCCTTCTGCATCTCCTTCTGCTTGTGCTTTTCCTTCTGCTTCTTCTTCTGCTTCTGCTTCTCCTTCTTCTGCTTCTCCGTCTGTTTCTGCTTCTTCTGTTTTTCCTGCTTCTCCTTCTGCTTCTCATTCTTCTTCTCCTTCTGTTTCTCCTTCTCGTTATTCTGCTATTCCTGCTGCTTCTCTTTCTGCTTCTCCTTCTGCTTTTGCTTCTCTTTCTGCTTCTACTTCTCCTTCTGGTTCTCCTTCTTCTCCAGATTCTGCTTCTTCTGCTTCTCCTTCTGCTTCAGGTTCTGCTTCTGCTTCTTAAGCTTCTATTTCTGCTTCTCCTTCTGTATCTGCTCCTCTTCTGCTTCTATTTCTACTTCTCCTTCTGTTTCTACTTCTCTTTCTGCTTCTGCTTCTTATCCTTCTTCTATTTCTTTTGATTCTGCTTCTCCTGCTTCTGCTTCTCCTGCTTCTCCTTCTGTTTCTCCTTATGCTTCTCCTTCTGCTTCTCCTTCTTCTGCTTCTACTTCTGCTTCTGCTTCTCCTTATGCATCTTCTTCTGTTTCAAATTCTCCTTCTTCTGCTTTTCATTCTGCTTCTGCTTCTCCTGCTTCTGCTTCTTCTGCTTCTCCTGCTTCTCCTTCTGCTTCTCTTTCTGCTTCAGCTTATCCTTCTGTTTCTCCTACTCCAAATCCTTCTCTTTCTCCTTCTCCTTCTTCTTCTTCTGCTTCTCCTTCTGCTTCTCCTTCTGCGATTTCTTCTCATTCTGCTACTGCTTCTCCTTCTGGTTCTCCTTCTTCTTCTCCAGATTCTGCTTCTTCTGCTTCTCCTGCTTCTCCTTCTGCTTTAGGTTCTGCTTTTGCTTCTTCAGCTTCTTCTGCTTCTATTTTTGCTTCACCTTCTGTTTCTGCTTCTCTATCTGCTACTGCTTCTTCACCTTCTTCTATTTCTTCTGATTCTGCTTCTCCTGCTTCTGCTACTCCTGCTTCTCATTCTGTTTCTCTTTATGCTTCTCCTTCTGCTTCTCCTTCTTCTGCTTCTACTACAGCTACTACTTCTCCATCTGCATCTACTTCTGTTTCAATTTCTCCTTCATCTGCTATACATTCTGCTTCTGCTACTCATGCTTCTGCTTCTTCTGCTTCTACTGCTTCTCCTTCTCATTCTCCTTCTCTTTCTGCTTCGGCTTATCCTTCTATTTCTCCTACTCCTAATCCTCCTACTCTTTCTCCATTATACTTCTCCATGTTCTTCTTCTGCTTCTCGATCTTCTTCAGCTTCTTCTGCTTGTTCTGTTTCTTCTGCTTCTACTTTTCCAGCTTCTGCTGCTTCTGCTTCTCCTTCTGCTTCAGGTTCTCCTTCTGCTTCTTGGGCTTCTTCTGTTTCTTCTGCTTAAGCTTCTCCTGCTACTGCTTCTTCAGCTTCTTGTGCTTCTCTTTTGCTTCTCCTTATGCTTATGCTTCTCCATATGCTCCTTCTCTTTCTTCAGTTTCTTCTTCTTCTTCTTCTGTTCCTCCCGCTTCAGCTTCATCTGATTCTCAAGCTTATCCTTCTCCTTATGCATCTCCTTCTCAATCTACTCCTTCTCATTCAGCTTCGGCTTCGGCTTCTTCGGATTCTCCAACTTCTCCTTCTTCTTC
>NW_012315857.1:0-2038 GCF_000151885.1 Dipodomys ordii
CCCAGCAAAATTTTGAAGAGTTTTCAGCAGATTTATTAATGATCCCAACAAAACTCAAATCTCAGTAGAGCTGAAGTATGAACTCTAAGACTTTTAGAATGAGTTCTTGGAAGGCTCCAAGAAAGTCCTAAAACCTGGTGCTGACTTGCTCGTTGTTCTAATTTCTTATGATTTTTACTTAATCATTTTAATAAATATTTGTACTTAATGCCGCGGACCGGGTTCTGTCGGGACGACGGAGGATACCTAGGGGAGGAACCTGGAATAGGATGGGGAGATGGCAAACAGACAACTCACACACAAGAGGAGTGGATGTTGAGTGCTGAGTGCGATTTAATGCAGAGAATAGTAAACTTTTATAACAGAAGTCTTCATGAGAAAGGGCAAAAGGTTACACAATCTTGCTGCATGGCTTCATTTTTTGGTGGTCACCAGCTGATCGCCTGACAGGCACTTGTTTCCGGCTTATCTCTAAGGAATACAATGATTACGACGTTTTGTCACCAATTAACCATTATCTGTCTTTACAGAGGTCTTAACTTTCCCAAATAGATCTTTCCTGTTTCTTCTTTAATAGTAAACCTCAAAGAGACCTGTATCTAGCAATTCTTTAGGTCTAACAATTCTCTTAGTAAATAGCAGGAAATAATTATCTCAGCAATTGCCATACATTCTTTCTGTTCTAGCCGCGCCTACAGCTTCTTGTACATCCCTTACAAACAATTCCTTCTGCTGAAGTGACTTTGTGAAACCCCCAATACTTTTATATTTACTTATAACTTGTCTACTAAACTCCATAAGAGGGGTCTCAGGGTAGCACTTAACTCTGGTGAGTTAGTCATATTTTTTAGGACACTCATCAGATATTGGAGTCGTCAACACTCTTCAGAAAGAGCTTTGTATAAGGGAATACTGACAATGAGCAAGTACAAAGAGCATTAGAAGCAGTAAAAGATTAATAGGCACTCTTATGAGAAAGAAAGGCAGAAGCACATCTTTTCCAGGGGTTTTGCCAGCCTTTTCCCAGGAGTAGGCCTCTTAGAATCCCTATTCTCCGAGGTAGACTTCGGTGAAGTCCCAAAACTTGGAGATAGGTTTCTGTAAAGCCCCATTCTCTGAGGTAGACTTCGGTGAAGTCCCAAAACTCAGAGATAGGTCTCGAGGCCCCTATCATGGTCTGATAGATGGTTTCCCATGCTAAGCAGACTCTACTGGGGTCGGCGTGGCAAAGACTATGTAGTATAATGCAATAAAATTATATCGGATATGATTTAGAAACTATAACTTTTTGATAGATCTTGGGTTAGAACTAGGTTCTTGTTCTTTCTAGTCCTATACTTTACCTCTTGTGTCATGCCTGAATTTCTTATAGACCAAGTTATTCTTTTGAAGAGGGTTTCATGTTTATGCCTTGTAGGACCTACACCATGATCCTCCTGTTTATTCCTTCCAAATGGCTGAGATGACAAGAGTATACCACCATGCACTTGGTATTAGTTGAGATGATGTTTCACAGTATTTTTCCCTAGGCTGCTTCTAACTATGATCCTTTCATTTTCTTTCTGAATAGGTAGGATTATAGTATGTGCTTTGCTGAAGAACCATATATTTAAATTCAAGCTGTGTGGATTCTTAAGAACTGACGGGCCTTTCATGGACAGTTTTACCTCTCTAAAATCACCAGGGCTTTGCAAGCCTCCACGTTAGAGACAGTTTTTCTAACATATGAAATACCCTATTCTCATTGATACCTAAATGGCTCTTGTATTGAAGGCTTGTTCCAAAGCTAGATATAATATTCTCAGATAATTGGGTCATAAGGGTGATAAATTCATCAATGGGCTAACACATTGATAGACTAATAATGAATGGCTTTTAGGAGGTGAAAATTGGTGGGGGAGTAGGTTATTGGATGGCTGTCTTTGAAGTCCATACCCTGCCCCAGACACTTTCTCTGTCTCTCTCTTCTTCCTCACTGTCTTGAAATGAGCAGCTATTTGCTCCTCCATGCCTTTCGGCCTTGTTTTCAGACACAGGC
>NW_012315858.1:0-2038 GCF_000151885.1 Dipodomys ordii
GTCCCGCTGGGTCCCGCTGATCCCTGCTTTGTCCCGCTGTGTCTCCGCAGTGTCCCTTGCTGTGTCTTGATGTGTCACACTGTGTCCCATGGTGTCCCGCTTTGTCCCCCGCAGTGTCCCCCGCTGAGTCCCCTCTGTGTCGCTGCTGTGTCCTTCTGCATCCCAAGTTGTGTCCCGCTGTGTAACCCCCTCTGTCCCGCTATGTTCCCGCAGTGTCCCCGCTTTGTCCCGCTGTGTTCCGCTGTGCCCTCGCTCTGTCCGCCGCTGTGTCCCGTTTTGTCCCCAGCTGTGTACCCCACTGTGTCCCGCTGTGTCCCCACTGTATCGACGCTGTGTCCTGCTGGGTATTGCTGTGTCCTCCCTGTGTTCCCCGCTGAGTCCCGCTGTGTCCCCCACTGTGTCCGGCTGTGTCTACTGCTGTGTCCCCGCTGTGTCCCGCCGTGTCCCGCTGTGTCCCGATGTGTCCTCGCTGTGTCCCCCTCTGTCTCCCGCTTTGTCCCACGCTGTGTCCGGCTGTGTCCTCGCTGTGTCCCACGCTGTGTTCCGCTGTGTCCCCGCTGTGTCCCAAGGTGTGTTCCGCTGTGTCCCACTGTGTACCCCGCTATGTCCTGCTATGTTCCCGCAGTGTCCCCGCTGTGTCCCGCTGTGTCCCGCTGTGTCCTCGCTGTGTCGCCCGCTGTGTCCCGTTGTATCCCCAGCTGTGTACACCGCTGTTTCCCGCTGTGTCCCCGCTCTATCGACGCTGTGTCCCGCTGGGTCCCGCTGGGTCCCGTTGGGTCCATGCTGTGTCCCGCTGTGTCCCCGCTGTGTGCCCGCTGTGTCCCGCTGTTTCCCCGCTGTGTCCCGCTGTGTCTACTGCTGTGTCCCCGCTGTGTCCTGCTGTGTCTCGCTGTGTCCCCCGCTGAGTCCTGCTGTGTCCCCGCTGTGTCCCAATGTGTCCTTGCTGTGTCCCCCGCTGTGTCCCGCTGTGTTCCACTTGTGTCCCCCGCTGTGTCCCGCTGTGTCCCGCTGTGTCCTCGCTGTGTCCCCCGCTGTCTCCAGCTCTGTCACCCGCTGTGTCTCACACTTTGTCCCCGCTGTGTCCCACTGTGTCCCGCTGTGTCCCGCTGTGGCCCCACTGTGTCCCGTTGTGTCCACAGCTGTGTACCACGCTGTGTAACGCTGTGTCCCGGCTGTATCAAGGCTGTGTCCTGCTGGGTCCCGCTGTGTCCTCGCTGTATTCCCCGCTGTGTCCCGCTGTGTACTCTGTTGTGTCCAGGTGTTTCACTGCTGAGTCTCGCTGTGTCCCCTCTCTGTCTCCTCTGTCCCCCGCTGTGTCCCCTGCTTTGTCCCGCTGTGTCCCCGCTGTTTTCCCGCTTGTCCCGCTATGTAAAACTGTGTCCCATGGTGTCCGGCTTTGTCCCCCGCTGTGTCCCCACTGTTTCCCCGCTGTGTCCCGCTGTGTCCCGCTGTGTCCTCTTTGTGTCTCCTACTGTCTCCCGTTCTGTCCCCCGCTGTGTCTCATGCTTTGCCCCGCTGTGTCCCAGTGTCCCGCTGTGTCCCGCTGTGCCCCCATTGTGTCCCGTTGTGTCCACAGCTGTGTACCACGCTGTGTAACGCTGTGTCCCCGCTGTATCGACGCTGTGTCCCGCTGGGTCCTGCTGTGTCCTTGCTGTGTTTCCCGCTGTGTCCCGCTGTGTCCCCCGCTGGGTCCCCCGCTGTGTCCTCGCTGTGTCCCCCGCTGTGTCCCTCTGTGTCCTCGCTGTGTCACCCGCTGTGTCCCGTTGTGTCCCCAGCTGTGTACACCGCTGTGTCCCCGCTGTATCGACGCTGTGTCCCGCTGGGTCCTACTGGGTCCCACTCGGTCCCTGCTGTGTCCCGCTGTGTCCCCGCTGTGTGCCCGCTGTGTCCCGCTGTGTACTCTGTTGTGTCCAGCTGTTTCACCGCTTAGTCTCGCTGTGTCCCCTCTCTGTCTCCGCTGTCCCCCGCTGTGTGCCCCGCTGTGTCCTCGCTGTGTCCCTACTGTGTCCCGCTATGTCCCGCTGTGTACTGCTGTGTC
>NW_012315859.1:0-2038 GCF_000151885.1 Dipodomys ordii
TCGCTGTGTCCCACTGTGTCCCCGCTGTTTCCCCGCTGGATCCTGCTGTGTCCCGCTGTGTCCTGCTGGGTCCCGCAGTGTCCCCGCAGTGTCCCAACTGTGTCCCACTGTGTCCCCCGCTGTGTCCCGCTGTGTCCCCGCAGGTTCACCGCTGTTTCACGCTGTGTCCCGCTGTGTTCCGTGGTGTCCCGCTTTGTCCCCCGCTGTGGCCCCCATGAGCCACCTCTGTGTCCCCGCTGTGTCCCGCTGTGTCCTCGCTGTGTCCGCCTCTGTCTCCTGCTCTGTCCACCGCTGTGTCTCATGCTTTGTCCCCGCTGGGTCCCGCTGTGTCCCGCTCTGTCCCCCACTGTGTCCCCCGCTGAGTCCTCTATGTGTCGCCACTGTGTCCCGCTGTGTCCTCGCTGTGTCCCCTGCTATCTCCTGCTTTGTCCCACGCTGTGTCCCGCTGTGTCCCGCTGTGTCCTCGCTGTGTCCCCGGCTGTGTCCCGCTGTGTCCCCGCAGGTTCACCGCTGTTTCACGCTGTGTCCCGCTGTGTTCCGTGGTGTCCCGCTTTGTCCCCCGCTGTGGCCCCCATGAGCCACCTCTGTGTCCCCGCTGTGTCCCGCTGTGTCCTCGCTGTGTCCGCCTCTGTCTCCTGCTCTGTCCACCGCTGTGTCTCATGCTTTGTCCCCGCTGGGTCCCGCTGTGTCCCGCTCTGTCCCCCACTGTGTCCCCCGCTGAGTCCTCTATGTGTTGCCACAGTGCCCCGCTGTGTCCTCGCTGTGTCCCCTGCTATCTCCCGCTTTGTCCCACGCTGTGTCCCGCTGTGTCCCGCTGTGTCCTCGTTGTGTCCCCGGCTGTGTTCTGCTGTGTTCCCGCTGTGTCCCAAGCTGTGTCCCGCTGTGTCCTGCTGTGTCCCACTGTGTCTTGTGGTGTCCCGATTTGTCCCCGCTATGTCCCCTGCTGAGTCCCCTCTGTGTCCCCGCTGTGTCCCGCTGTGTCCCCCGCTGTGTCCCGCTGTGTCCCCTGCTGTGTCCTGCTGTGTCCCGCTGTGTCCTGCTGGGTCCCGCTGTGTCCCCGCTGTGTCCCTGCTGTGTCCCGCTGTGTCCCCGCAGGTTCACCGCTGTTTCACGCTGTGTTCCGTGGTGTCCCGCTTTGTCCCCCGCTGTGGCCCCCCCTCAGCCACCTGTGTCCCCGCTGTGTCCCGCTGTGTCCTCGCTGTATCCGCCTCTTTCTCCTGCTCTGTCCACCGCTGCGTCTCACGCTTTCTCCAAGCTGGGTCCCGCTGTGTCCCGCTCTCTCCCACACTGTGTCCCCCGCTGAGTCCTCTATGTGTCGCCGCTGTGTCCCGCTGTGTCCTCGCTGTGTCCCCTGCTGTCTCCCGCTTTGTCCCACGCTTTGTCCCCGCTGGGTCCCGCTGTGTCCCGCTCTGTCCCCCACTGTGTCCCCCGCTGAGTCCTCTATGTGTCGCCGCTGTGTCCCGCTGTGTCCTCGCTGTGTCCCCTGCTGTCTCCCACTTTGTCCCACGCTGTGTCCCGCTGTGTCCCGCTGTGTCCTCGCTCTGTCCCCCGCTGTGTCCTGCTGTGTTCCCGCTGTGTCCCAAGCTGTGTCCCACTGTGTCCCTCTGTGTGCCCCGCTGTGTCCCACTATGTTCCCGCAGTGTCCCCGCTGTGTCCCCGCTGTGTCCTCGCTGTGTTCCCCGCTGTGTCCCGCTGTGTCCCCCGCTGTGTCCTGCTGTGTCTACTGCTGTGTCCCGCTGTGTCCCCCTGTGTCTCGCTGTGTCCCGCTGTGTCCTCGCTGTTTCCCACGCTGTGTTCTGCTGTGTGCTCGCTGTGTCCCCCGCTGTGTCCCGTTGTGTCCCCAGCTGTGTACCCCGCTGTGTCCCGCTGTGTCCCCGCTGTATCGACGTTGTATCCCGCTTGGTCCCGCTGTGTCCTCGCTGTGTTCCCCGCTGTGTCCTGCTGTTTACCCCTCTGTGTCCCGCTGTGTCCCGCTGTGTACTGTTGTGTCCCAACGAATGAGTCCCGCTGTATCCCCGCTGTGTCCCAATGTGTCCTC
>NW_012315860.1:0-2038 GCF_000151885.1 Dipodomys ordii
GAAGAAGCTGAAGAAACAGAAGCAGAATTGAAGCATAAGGAGATACAGGAGAAGTAGAAGAAGCAGAATTTTGGAGAAGCTGAAGGAGATGCAGAAGCAGAAAGAGAGGCAAAAGCAGAAGGAGAAGCATAAGGAGAAGCTGAAGAAACTGAAGAAGCAGAGGCAGTAGCAGAACATGTAGAAGCAGAAGGTGAATTTGAAGGAAAAGCAGAAGAACGAGAAGGAGAAGGAGAAACAGAAGGAGAAGCTGAAAGAGAAGCAGATGAAGGAGCAGGAGAAGGAAAAGCAGCAGGAGAAGCAGAAAGAGAAGCAGAAAGAAAAGCAGAAGGAGAAGCAGGAGATGCAGAAACAGGAGAAGAACAAGCAGAAGAAACAGGAGAAGGACAAGAAGCAGAAGCAGAAGGAGAAGCAGAAAGAGAAGGAGGGGAAGCAGAAGAAACAGAAGCAGGAGAAGCAGAAGCATAAGAATCTGAAGAAGCAGAAGCAGAACCTGAAGCAGAAGGAGAAGCAGAAGAAGGAGCAGGAGACGGAAAAGCAGCAGGAGAAGCAGAAAGAGCAGCAGAAGGAGAAGCAGCAGAAGGAGAAGCAGGAGATACAGAAACAGGAGCAGAAGTAGAAGAATCAGGAGAAGGACAAGAAGCAGAAGGAGAAGCAGAAACAGAAGGAGAAGCAGAAAGACAAGGAGGGGAAGCAGAAGAAGCAGAAGCAGGAGAAGCAGAAGCATTAGAATCCGAAGAAGCAGAAGCAGAACTTGAAGCAGAAGGAGAAGCAGGAGAAGCAGAAGAAGCAGAATCTGGAGAAGCAGAATGAGAAGCTGAAGGAGAAGCAGAAGCAGAAAGAGAATCAAAAGCAGAAGGAGAAGCAGAAGAAACAGAAGACGTAGAAGCAGTAGCAGTTGTAGCTGAAGCAGAAGGAGAAGCCGAAGGAAAAGCAGAAGAACAAGAAGGAGAAGGAGAAACAGAAGGAGAAGCAGAAGGAGAAGAAGAAAGAGAAGCAGGTAAAGCAGAAGAAGAAGAAGCAGAAGGAGAATCAGAAGGAGAAGCAGAAGAAGGAGAAGGAGAAGCAGAAGCAGAAGAAGATGCAGAAGGAGAAGCAGGAGAAGCAGAAGCAGCAGAAGCAGAAGGAGAAGCAGGAAAAGCAGAAGAAGCAGAAGCAAAAGAAGGAGAAGGAGAAGAAGAAGAAGAAGGAGCATAAGGACAAGCACAAGCAGAAGGAGATGCAGAAGGAGAAGCAGGAGAAACAGAAGAAGCAGAAGCTGAAGGAGAAGCAGAAGTAGGAGAAGGAGAAGGAGGAGAAGCAGAAGCAGAAGGAGAAGCAAAAGCGGAATGAGAAGCAGAAAGATAAGCAGGAGAAGCACAAGAAGCAGAAGCAGGAGAAGCCGAAAGAGAAGAAGCAGAAGAAGCAGAAACAAAAGCAGAAGTAGAAGCAGAAGCAGAAGGAGAAGCAGCAGAACAAGTAGAACCAGCAATTCAGGCAGGAGAAACAGAAGAAGCAGAAGCAGAAAGAGAAGCAAAAAGAGAAGCAGAAGGAGAAGTAGAAGAAGCAGCAGAATGAGAAGCAGCAGAAGAAGCAGAAAAACAAGCAGGAGAAGCAGAAGCAGAAAGAGAAGTAGAAGCACAAGAAGTAGAAGAAGCAGAAGCAGAAGTAGAAGCAGTAGAAGCATAAGAAGCAGAAGCAGGAGAAGCAGAAGCAGAAGAACAAGAAGAAGCATAAGAAGCAGAAGCAGAAGCAGAGGGAGAAACAGAAGAAGGAGAAGGAGCAGCAGAAGGTGAAGCAGAAGGAGATGGAGAAGCAGAAAGAGAAGCAGAAACAGAAGGAGAAGAAGAAGGATTAGTTGGAGAATCAGAAGAAGCAGAAGCAGAAAGAGAAGCAGAAGAAGGAGAAGGAGAAGCAGAAGCTGAAGAAGCAGAAGAAGCAGAAGAAGCAGAAGAAGCAGAAGAAGCAGAAGCAGCAGCAGCAGCAGAAGAAGAAGAAGAAGAAGAAGAAGAAGAAGAAGAAGAAGAAGAAGAAGAAGAAGAAGAAGAAGAAGAAGAAGAAG
>NW_012315861.1:0-1227 GCF_000151885.1 Dipodomys ordii
GCGTCAGGGTCTGGCAGCAGCATCAGCGGAGCTGAAGAATCATGGAGAATTCGCGCGCCGGACCCTCCCCCTCCGCCACACGTCGGCTGGCGGTCGAAACCCCGCCCTCCCCCCTCCCCGTCGTCATGGCTACGACAAAGGAAAAGCAAATGATGATAATAATGAATCATAACAACCTATATGTATGTGTATGTCAGAACTCTCACTCCCCACTGCCGGGTAGGTGATGACTGACTGACTGCGTGAGTGACTGACCCGACCCGTGTTTTGCCCCTCCCGCCGCCCCATCCACCTTGTCGACGGCGAACGCGCGCCATCTAGTGGTGGTTTTGTGAATTGCAGTTTTCTCTCATGAAATGCATGGGGGGAAATAAGAACAAACAAACCACGCACTGACTGACTGAGAAAACCGGCCCAGACTGGGTGGCCCCGAGAGAGACTGCCTTCTTTTCAGAGAAGGGGTGGGGTGGGGATGATGATGTGCCTCGTTGGAGTATGGGGCCCATGCATAGGCAGGCAGGCAGGCAGGCAGGCTCGGAGTGGGACCGTTGTGTGTTGGAGCGCCAGTACAGTAGCTCAAGCCCCAGGATTGACTGGCAAGTCGAGAGGAAAAGGAGGGAGGGAGTGCGGGCGGGCGGGCGGGCGGGAGAGAGAATTCAAACGAGAGAGAGAGAGAGAGAGAGAGAGAGAGAGACAGACAGACAGACAGACAGACAGACAGAGACAAAGAGACACAGAGAGAGAAATAGAGAAACAGAAACAGAGAGACAAGAGACAGAGACGTGGTGAATTGGTCTGGCTGGACTACATACATGCTCTGTCGCGTCCGATCTTTGAGTTTCCTCAAAGATGCACGCACGCACACACACAGATACACTGAGATGCCCTCTGCCCCCTCTTCTCTCCTCTCCAATTCCCCCGCCCCCTCGCCCCTCCCCCCCCGTCAGGCACCAGAAATGAGATCCCTCCCCTTCGCCTATTGCGTCAATTACAAACAAAAGGCAGCGTGAGATTCAAGCAAATTTGTTTTATTTTGTTCCGAGGGTAGGGTTGTGGATTTTGGTGCGGGGGGGTGTCGGAGGTCGTGGTCGTGGTCGAGTAATCGCCTGCGGGGGCAGTGAGGATGGACGGTTACGCCACCTGCATGGATGGCTCGCGTTCCCCTCTGGCTGTCTGGTTGCCACTGAGTGCTTCAGATATCACCATCCGGTCAGGAAGCAGGGGCTT
>NW_012315862.1:0-2038 GCF_000151885.1 Dipodomys ordii
TCAGCGGGACACAGCGGGACACAGCGGGGGACACAGCGGCGGACAGCGGAGACAGAGAGTGGACACAGCGAGACAAGGTGGTGACATAGCTGGACACAGCAGGGACACAGCGGGACAAAGCGGGCGACACAACGGGACACAGCAGTCACACAGCGGGGACACAGCAGGACACAGAGGGACACAGCGGGTACAGAGCGGGACACAGCCGGACACAGCGGGACACAGCGGGGGACACAGCGGGACACAGTGGGGGACCCAGTGAGGACACAGCGGGACACAGCAGCGGACATAGCGAGGACAAAGCAGGGGACACAGCGGGGGACACAGCGGGACACAGCGGTGAACAAAACGAGGACACAGCGGGACACAGCATCGATAAAGCGGAGACACAGCGTTACATAGCGTGGTACACAGCTGTGGACACAACGGGACACAGTGGGGGAACAGCCGGATACAGCAGGACACAGTGGGACACAGCGGGGACAAAGCGTGAGACACAGCGGGGGACAGAGCGGGAGACAGCGGGGGACACAGCGAGGACACAGCGGGACACAGTGGTGACACAGCGGGGACTCAGCGGGGGACACAGCGGGGGATAAAGAGGGACACCACGGAACACAGCTGGAAACAGCGGGAAACAGCAGTGACCCTGCGGGGACACAGTGGGACACAGCGGTGACACAGCGGGGACAAGGCGGGGGACACAACGGGACACAGCGGGGGACACTGCGGGACACAGTGAGGGCCAGAGCGTGGGACACAGCGAGACACAGCGGAACAAAGCGGGGGACAAAGCGGGACACAGCAGAGACAGAGAAGGGCGACAGCGGGAACCGCGGTGACACAGCTGGACACAGCGGGGTAAACAGTGGGACACAGCAGGCACACAGCGGGGACACAGCAGGACACAGCGGGGACACAGCGGGACTCAGCGGGACACAGCGGGCAACTCAGCGGGACCCAGCGGGGGACCCAGTGAGGACACAGCGGGGGACACAGAGAGGACACCGCGGGGGACACAGCAGGGGACACAGCGGGACACAGCGGGGCACACAGCGAGGACACAGCGGGACACAGAGGGACACATCGTCGATACAGAGGGGACTCAGCGGGGGACACAGCGGGGAAACAGCGGGGGACAAAGTGGGATACCACGGGACACAGTGTGACACAGCGGGACACAGCGGGGACACTGCGGTGACACAGCAGGACAAAGCGGGGGACACGGCGGGACACAGCGGGTCACAGCGGGGGGACACAGCGGGGGACAGCGGAGACAGAGATGGGCCACAGCGGGACACAGCGGTGACACAGCTGGACACAGCGGGTTACACAGCGGGACACAGCGGGCACACCGGGGACACAGCGGGACACAGCGGGACACAGCGGAGACACAGTGGGACACAGCGGGACAAAGCGGGGGACACAGCGGGACACAGCGGGGGACACAGAGAGGACACATTGGGACACAGCGGGGGACACAGTGAGGAAACAGCGGGACACAGCAAGGGAAAAAGTGGGACACAGCGGGGACTCAACAGTGGACAAAGGGGGACACAGCGGGGGACACAGCCGTACACAGCGGGGGAAACAGTGGGGGACACAGCGGGACACAATGGGACACAGCGGGGGACAAATGGGGGAAACAGCGGGACACAGCGGGGGACACAGCGGGACACAGCGGGACACAACGGGGAACACAGCGGGACAGAGGGGGACACAGAGGGGTACACAGCGGGACACAGCTGGGAACACAGCGAGGACACAGCGGGACAAAGTGGGACACAGCGTCGATACAGCGGGAACACAGCAGGACAGAGCAGGGACACAGCTGGGGACACAACGGGACACATCGCGGGACACAGCGAGGACCCAGAGGAACACAGCGGGACACAGCGGGGACACAGCAGAAGACACAGCCTGAACCGTGGGGGACACAGCGGGACACAGCGGGGACTCACCGGGGAACACAGCGGGGGACAAACTGAGACACCACGGGACACAGTGGGAAACAGCGGGACACAGCGGGGACACTGCG
>NW_012315863.1:0-2038 GCF_000151885.1 Dipodomys ordii
TGGGTCCCGCTGTGTCCCGCTGTGTCCCCGCTGTGTCCCGATGTGTACCGCTGTGTCTGCCTCTGTGTACAGCGCTGTGTCTGCTGTGTCCTCGCTGTGTCCCCGCTGTGTCCCGCTGTGTCGCGCTGTGTCCCGCAGTGTTCTGCTGTGTCCGCCTCTGTGTCCCCCGCTGTGTCCCGCTGTGTCCCCGCTGTGTCCACGCTGGGTCACGCTGTGTCTCGCTGTGTCCCCGTTTTGTCCCAGCAGTGTCCCGCTGTGTCTCTGGTGTGTCCTTGCTGTGTAACTGCTATGTCCCTCTGTGTCCCCGCTGTGTTCCACTGTGTCCCGCAGTGTCCCCATATGTCTCCGCTGTGTCCTCGCTGTGTCCGCCGCTGTGTCCCACAGTGTCCCCCGCTGTGTCCCCGCTGTGTCCCCGTTGTGTCCTCCTGTGTCCCGCTGTTTCCCGCTGTGTCCTGCTTTGTCGGCCTGTGTCCACCGATGTGTCCTGCTGTGTCCCCGCTGTGTCCCCGCTTTGTCCCGCTGTGTCGTGCTTTGTCCTCGCTGTGTTTCACTGTTTCCCCCGCTGTGTCCCCGCTGTGTCCCCGCTGTGACCTGCTGTGTCCCCCCTGTGTCCCGATGTGTCCCGCTGTGTCCCGATGTGTACCGCTGTGTCTGCCTCTGTGTACCCCACTGTGTCCTGCTGTGTCTCCCGCTGTGTCCTGCTGTGTCCTCGCTCTGTCCCCCATTGTTTCCCGCTGTTTCCCCCGCTGTGTCACCCACTGTGTCCTTTGATGTGTCCCCAGCTGAATCCCGCTCTGTCCCCCGCTATATACTGCTGTGTCCCCCACTGTGTCCCCCGCTTTGTCCCCGCTGTGTCCCCGCTCTGTCCCGCTGTGTCCCGCTGTGTCCCTCTGTGTCGCCCCCTGTGTCCCCCTCTGTCACCGCTGTTTCCCACTGTGACCCCCGCGCTGCCCAGCTGTGTCCGCGTTGTCCACCGGTGTGTCCCCTCTGTCCCCCGCTGTGTCCCCGCTGTGTCCCACTGTGTCCCGATGTGTCCCGCTGAGTCGCCGCTTTGTCACTGCTGTGTCTCCCTGTGTCCCACTGTGTCCACGCTGTGTCCCGCTCTGTCCTAGCTGTGTCCCGCTGTGTCCCCCGCTGTGTTCCACTGTGTCGCTGCTGTGTCCCGCTGTGTCCCCGCTGTGTCCCCGCTGTGTCACTGCTGTGTACCAATGTGTCCCCACTGTGTCCCGCTGTGTCCCCGCTGTGTCCCCTGCTGTGTCCCACGCTGTTTCCCCGCTGGGTCCCACTCTGTCCCAACTGTGTCCCGCTTTGTCCCGCTGTGTCCCCCGCTGTGTCCCGCTGTGTCCCCTGCTGTGTACGCGCTGTGTTAAGCTGTGTCCCCTTTTGTCCCGCTGTGTCCAGCTGTGTCCCCGCTTTGTCCCCCGCTTTGTCCCCGCTGTGTCCAGCTGTGTCCCGCTGTGTCCCCCGCTGTGTCCCGCTGTGTCCCCTGCTGTGTCCCCCGCTGTTTCCTGCTGTGACCCGTTGTGTCCTTGCTGTGTCGCCGCTGTGTCCTGCTCGGTCCCTCTGTGTCCCCTCTGTCCCGCGCTTTGTCCCCTGGTGTGTCCCCCCTGTGTCCCCGCTGTGTCCCCGCTGTGTCCCGCTGTGTCCTGATGTGTCCCACTGTGTTGCCGCTTTGTCACTGCTGTTTCTCGCTGTGTCCCACTGTGTCCACGCTGTGTCCTGCTCTGTCCCAGGCTGTGTCCCGCTGTGTCACCCGCTGTGTCCCGCTGTGTCTCCGCTGTGTTCCCGCTGTGTCCCGCTGTGTCCCCGCTGTGTCCCCGCTGGGTCCCGCTGTGTCCCGCTGTGTCCCCGCTGTGTCCCGCTGTGTCCCTTGTGTGTCCTAACTGTGTAACCGCTAAGTCCCTCTGTGTCCCCGCTGTGTCCCACTGTGTCCCCCGCTGTTTCCCCGCTGTGTCACCGTTGTGTCCTCCTGTGTCCCTCAGTGTCCTCGCTGTGTCCTTATGTATCCCACTGTGTCCCCACGATGTGTCCCCGACTA
>NW_012315864.1:0-2038 GCF_000151885.1 Dipodomys ordii
AGTTGGATGATTAGTTGGTGATTCTGTTCATTCGAGCAGCAGAAGTAGCTTCACCTCGTGAATCAGAATTTGATTCTTTATTTGATGCGTAAGATGGTGTTTAGTATCGTATGTCCTTTTTTTGGTGAATCATATGCTTTATTTGTTGCATAAGGAGCAGTTGTAGAAGCAAGACAATGCTACAGCAGAAGGAGAAGCTGAAGTAGGAGAAGAAGCAGGGAGTAAGTAGTGCAGCATTAGCAATATTTGAATCAGTAGGAGATGCAGTAGCAGAATTTGAAGCAGAAAATGAAGCATTAGAAGCTTAATAAGCAGGAAAGGATGAAGCTGTAGAAGGAGAAGATTAAGAAGAAGAAGAAGCAGAAGAAGAAGAAGAAGAAGAAGAAGAAGAAGAAGAAGAAGAAGAAGAAGAAGAAGAAGAAGAAGAAGAAGAAGAAGAAGAAGGAGAAGCAGTAGAAGCAGAAGAAGCAGAAGCAGGAGTAGCAGAAGCAGAAGAAAAAGAATAGCAAAAGAAGCAGAAGCAGAAGCAGTGGGAGAAGCATAAGAAGGAGAAGGAGAAGGAGCAGCAGAATGAGAAGCAGAAGCAGAAAGAGAAGCAGAAACAGAAGGAGAACAAGAAGGAGAAGCAGGAGAATCAGAAGAAGCAGAAGTAGAAGCAGAAAGAAGAGAAGAAGGAGAAGCAGAAGTAGAATCAGAAGAAACAGAAGAAGAAGCATAAGAAACAGAAGCAAAAGAAACAGAAGAAGGAGAAGAGCAGAAGCAGAAGGAGAAGAAGAAATAGAAGCAGGAGAAGCAGAAGAAGCAGGAGAAGCAGAAGCAGAAGAAACAGGAGAAGCCGAAGAAGCCGAAGCAGAATCTGAAGCAGCACAATCTAAAGCAGAAGCAGAAGAAACAGAAATAGTAGAATAAGCAGAAGCAGAAGCACCAGGAGAAGCAGAAGAAGAAGAAGGAGAAGGCGAAAGAGAAGGATTAGGAGTACGAGAAGCAAAAGGATAAGCAGAAGAAACAGAAGACGCAGAAGCAGAATGAGAAGCAGAAGGAGAAATTGAAGCAGAAGGAGAAGCAGAAGCTGAAGGAGAAGCAGAAGAAAGAGAAGGAGAAGCAGAAAGAGAAGCAGAAAGAGAAGCACAACGAGAAGCAGGAGAAGCAGAAGCAGGAGAAGCAGAAGCAGAAGAAACATAAGAAGGAGAAGAAGCAGAAGCAGAAGGAGAAGCAGAAACAGAAGGAAAAGCAGAAATAGAAGCAGGAGCAGCAGAAGAAGCAGCAGCAGGAGAAGCAGAAGAAGAAGAAGCCGAAGTAACAGAAGCAGAACCTGAAGCATAAGGAGATATAGGAGAAGCAGAAGAAACAGAATCTGGAGAAGCAGAAGGAGAAGCAGAAGCAGAAAGAGAAGCAAAAGCAGAAGGAGAAGCATAAGAAGAAGCAGAAGAAACAGAAGAAGCAGCGGCAGTAGCAGAAGATGTAGAAGCAGAAGGAGAAGCAGAAGAAGGAGCAGGAGAAGGAAAAGCAGCAGGAGAAGCAGAAAGAGAAGCAGAAGGAGAAGCAGGAGATGCAGAAACAGAAGGAGAAGCAGAAGGAGAAGGAGGGAAAGCAGAAGAAGCAGAAGCAGGAGAAGCAGAAGCAGAAAAATGCGAAGAAGCAGAAGCAAAACCTGAAGCAGAAGGAGAAGCAGGAGAAGCAGAAGAAGCAGAATCTGGAGAAGCAGAAGGAGAAGCAGAAGCACAAAGAGAATCAAAAGCAGAAGGAGAAGCAGAATAAACAGAAGAAGTAGAAGCAGTAGCAGGTGTAGCAGAAGCAGAAGGAAAAGCAGAAATACAGGAAGGAGAAGGAGATACAGAAGGAGAAGTAGAAGGAGAAGCAGAAAGAGAAGCAGGTAAAGCAGAAGAAGAAGAAGCAGAAGGAGAATCAGAAGGAGAAGCAGATGAAGGAGAAGGAGAAACAGAATCAGAAGAAGATGCAGAGGAGAAGCAGGAGAAGCAGAAGAAGCAGAAGCAGAAGGAGAAGCAGGAGAAGCAGAAGAAGCAGAATCTGGAGAAGC
>NW_012315865.1:0-2038 GCF_000151885.1 Dipodomys ordii
AAGAAGTAGAAGAAGAAGAAGAAGAAGAAGAAGAAGAAGAAGAAGAAGAAGAAGAAGAAGAAGAAGAAGAAGAAGAAGAAGAAGAAGAAGAAGCATAAGGAGAAGCATAAGGAGAAGCATAAGGAGAAGCATAAGGAGAAGCATAAGGAGAAGTATAAGGAGAAGCAGTAGAAGCAGAAGAAGCCGAAGCAGGAGAAGCCGAAGCAGAAGAAAGAGAATAAGCAAAAGAAGCAGAAGCAGAAGCCGTGGGAGAAGCAGAAGATGGAGAAGGAGAAGGAGCAGCAGAAGGAGAAGCAGAATCAGAAAGAGAAGCAGAAACAGAAGGAGAACAAGAAGGAGAAGCAGGAGAATCAGAAGAAGCAGAAAGAGAAGGAGAAGAAGGAGAAGCAGAAGTAGAATCAGAAGAAACAGAAGAAGAAGAAGAAGAAGAAACAGAAGCAAAAGAAACAGAAGAAGGAGAAGAGCAGAAGCAGAAGCAGAAGGAGAAGCAGAAGCAGAAGGAGAAGCAGAAAGAGAAGCAGGAGAAGCAGAAGAAGCAGGAGAAGCAGAAGCAGAAGAAACAGGAGAAGAAGAAGAAGCAGAATCAGAATCTGAAGCAGAAGGAGAAACAGAAGAAGCACAATCTGAAGCAGAATCAGAAGAAACAGAAATAGTAGAATAAGCAGAACAGAAGCACCAGGACAAGCAGAAGAACAAGAAGGAGAAGGCGAAAGAGAAGGATTAGGAGTAGGAGAAGCAAAAGGATAAGCAGAAGCAGAAAGAGACGCAGAAGGAGAAGCAGCACGAGAAGTAGGAGAATCAGGAGAAGCAGAAGCAAGAGAAGCAGAAGAAACAGAAGACGCAGAAGCAGAATGAGAAGCAGAAGGAGAAATTGAAGCAGAAGGAGAAGGAGAAGCAGAAGGAGAAGCTGAAGAAGGAGAAGGAGAAGCAGAAAGAGAAGCAGAAAGAGAAGCACAACGAGAAGCAGGAGAAGCAGAAGCAGGAGAAGCAGAAGCAGAAGAAACATAAGAAGGAGAAGAAGCAGAAGCAGAAGGAGAAGCAGAAACAGAAGGAAAAGCAGAAATAGAAGCAGGAGCAGCAGAAGAAGCAGCAGCAGGAGAAGCAGAAGCCGAAGAAGCCGAAGAAGCAGAAGCAGAACCTGAAGCATAAGGAGATACAGGAGAAGCAGAAGAAGCAGAATCTGGAGAAGCAGAAGGAGAAGCAGAAGCAGAAAGAGAGGCAAAAGCAGAAGGAGAAGCATAAGGAGAAGCAGAAGAAACAGAAGAAGCAGAGGCAGTAGCAGAAGATGTAGAAGCAGAAGGAGAAGCAGAAGGAAAAGCAGAAAAACGAGAAGGAGAAGGAGAAGGAGAAACAGAAGGAGAAGCAGAAAGAGAAGCAGAAGAAGGAGCAGGAGAAGGAAAAGCAGCAGGAGAAGCAGAAAGAGAAGCAGAAAGAAAAGCAGAAGGAGAAGCAGGAGATGCAGAAACAGGAGAAGAACAAGCAGAAGAAACAGGAGAAGGACAAGAAGAAGAAGCAGAAGGAGAAGCAGAAAGAGAAGGAGGGGAAGCAGAAGAAGCAGAAGCAGGAGAAGCAGAAGCATAAGAATCCGAAGAAGCAGAAGCAGAACCTGAAGCAGAAGGAGAAGCAGGAGAAGCAGAAGAATCAGAATCTGGAGAAGCAGAATGAGAAGCAGAAGGAGAAGGAGAAGCAGAAAGAGAATCAAAAGCAGAAGGAGAAGCAGAAGAAACAGAAGAAGTAGAAGCAGTAGCAGTTGTAGCAGAAGCAGAAGGAAAAGCAGAAGAACAAGAAGGAGCAGGAGAAACAGAAGGAGAAGCAGAAGGAGAAGCAGAAAGAGAAGCAGGTAAAGCAGAAGAAGAAGAAGCAGAAGGAGAATCAGAAGGAGAAGCAGAAGAAGGAGAAGGAGAAGCAGAAGCAGAAGAAGATGCAGAAGGAGAAGCAGAAGAAGCAGAAGCAGAAGGAGAAGCAAGAAAAGCAGACAAGCAGAAGCAAAAGGAGAAGCAAAAGATGGAGAAGGAGAAGCAGAGGCAGAAGAAGAAGC
>NW_012315866.1:0-2038 GCF_000151885.1 Dipodomys ordii
TATGACACAGTGGGACACAGTTGGGGACACAGCGGGGGACACAGCGGGACACAGCGAGGAACAGCGTAGATACAGCGGGGACACAGCGTTACACAGCGTGGTACACAACTGTGGATACAACGGGACACAGTGTGGGCACAGCGGGACACAGCGAGTCACAGTGGGACACAGCGGGGTCAAAGCGTGAGACACAGCGGGGGACAGAGTGGGAGACAGCGGGGGACACAGCAGGGACACAGCGGGGACTCAGCGGGGTCACAGCGGGATAGAGCGGGACACAGAGTGACACAGCGGGACACAGCAGAGGACACAGCGGGACACAGCGGAGGACAGAGTGACGACACAGAAGGACACAGAGGGGACACAGGGGGACTCAGCAGGGTTACAGCAGGACACAACGGGACACAGCAGGACACAGCGTGACACAGCGGGGACACAGCAGGGCACAGCAGGGACACAGCGGGGGACACAGCGGGACAAAACGGGACACAGCGGGAGACACAGTAGGACAGAGCAGGGGACATAGTGGGGACAGAGAGGGACAACATGAATAACAGACCAAGGACAGAGAGGGACCCAGCGGGACACAGCCTCGATACAGCGGGATTCACAGCGTTACACAGCAGGTTACACAGCTGGGGACACAAAGGGACACAGTGGTGGACACAGCGGGACACAGCGGGACAGAGTGGGACACAGATGGGATAAAGCGTGAGACACAGCGGGGGACAGAGCGGGAGACAGCGGGGGACACAGTGAGGACACAGCGGGACACAGCGGGGACACAGTGGAGACACAGCTAGGACACAGCGGGACACATCGGGACACAGTGGGGACACAAAGGGGACTCAGCGGGGGAAACAGCGGGGGATAAAGCGGGACACCATGGGACACAGTGTGACACAGCAGGACACAGAGGGAACACTGCGTCGACACAGCGGGACAAAGCGGGGGACACAGCGGGACACAGCGGGGGACACAGCGGGGGACAGTGGAGACAAAGAGAGGACACAGCGGGACACAGCGGTGACACAGCTGGACACAACGGAGTACACAGCGGGACACAGCGGGCACAAAGCAGGGACAGAGCGGGACACAGCTGGACACAGCCGGACATAGCGGGGGACACAGCGGGACACAGAGGGGGACACAGCGTGAGACACAGCAAGACACATCAGAGACAAAGCTATACACAGCGGGGTACATAGAGGGACACAGCGGGGAAACAGCGGGGGACACAGCGGGACACAGCGGGGAACACAGCGAGGACACAGCGGGACACAGCGGGACACAGCGTCGATACAGCGAGGACACAGTGGGACACAGCAGGGTACACAGCTGGGGACAAAACGGGACACAGCGGGGGACACATTGAGGACACAGCAGGACACAGCGGGGGACACAGCGGGACATAGCGGGGGACACAGTGAGTACACATTTGGACACAGCGGGGACACAGCGGGACTCAGCGGGGGACACAGCAGTACACATCGGGACACAGCAGGACACAGCGGCGGACACAGAGGGGTACACAGCGGGACACAGCGAGGACACAGCGGGGCCCAGCGGGACACAGCGTCATTACAACGGGGACACAGCGGGACAGAGCGGGGTACACAGCTGGGGACACAACGGGGCACAGCGGGGACACAGCGAGGACACAGTGGGACACAGCGGGACACAGCGGGGACATTGTGGGAACATAGCGGGACACAACGGGGTACACAGCGGGACACAGCAGGACACAGCTTGTGACCCAGCGGGGACACAGCGGGACACAGCGGGGGACACAGCTAGGACACAGCGGGACACAGCGGGACACAGTGGGGACACAAAGGGGACTCAGAGGGGGAAACAGCGGGGAAAAAAGCGGGACACCATGGGACACAGTGTGACACAGCAGGACACAGAGGGAACACTGCGTCGACACAGCAGGACAAAGCGGGGGACACAGCGGGACACAGCAGGGGACACAGCGGGGGACAGTGGAGACAAAGAGAGGACACAGCGGGACACAGCAGTGACACAGCTGGACTGA
>NW_012315867.1:0-2038 GCF_000151885.1 Dipodomys ordii
CATAGCGGGACACAGCGGGACACAGAGGGACACATCGGGACACAGTTTGGGATACACGAGGACACAGCTGGACACAGTGGGGGACAAAGCGAGGACACAGCGGTACAATGGGGTGCGGGATACAGCGGGGGACAAAGCGGGAGACAGCGGGGGACACAGCGAGGACACAGCGGGACACAGTTGTGACACAGAGGGGACTCAGTGGGGGACACAGCGGGGGACAAAGCAGGACACCACGGGACAGTGTGACACAGCGGGACACAGCGGGGACACTGCACGGACACAGCGGTACAAAGTGGGGGACACAGCGGGGACTCAGCGGGGGACACAGCGGGGGACAAAGCGGAACACCACGGAACACAGCGGGTCACAGCGGGAAATAGCGGTGACCCTGCGGGGACACAGAGGGACCCAGCGGGGGACACAGCGGGACACAGCGGGGACTCACCTGGGGACACAGCGAAGGACAAACTGGGACACCACGGGACACAGTGGGACACAGCACGACACAGCGGGGACACTGCGGGAACATAGCGGGACACAGCGGGGGACACAGGGGGACACAGCGGGACATAGCAGGGACAGAGCGGGACACAGCGGGACACAGCGGGGGACACAGCGGAACACAGCGGGGGACAGAGCGAGGACACAGCGGGACACAGCGGGGGACACAGCGAGGACACAGCGGGGGACACAGCGGGGGACACAGCGGGACACAGCGGGGAACACAGCGAGGACCCAGCGGGACCCAGCGGGACACAGCATCGATACAGCTGGCACACAGCGTTACACAGCGTGGTACACAGCTGTGGACACAACGGGACACAGTGGGGGACACAGCGACGACACAGCTGGACACAGCGGAACACAGCGGGAGACAAAGCGGGACACAGTGGGGGACACAGCGAGGACAGAGAGGGACACAGCGGCGACACAGAGGGGACACAGCTGGGGACACAGTGTGGGACAAAGTGGGACACCACGGGACACAGTGTTACACAGCGGGACACAGCGGGGAAACTGCGGGACACAGGAAGATAAAGCGGGGGACACAGCGGGACACAGCGGACCACAGCGGGGGACAGTGGGGGACACAGCGGGACACAGTGGGTACACAATGAGGACACAGCGGGACACAACAGGGGACACAGCGAGGACACAGCGGGGGACACAGTGGGGGACACAGCGGAGCACAGTGGGGAACACAGCGAGGACACAGCGGGACACAACGGGACACAGCGTCGATACAGCGCGGAGGCAGCGTTACATAGCGTGGTACACACTGTGGACACAACGGGACACAGTGGGGGCACAGCGGGACACAGCGGGACACAGTGGGACACAGCGGGGACAAAGTGTGAGACACAGCGAGGGACAGAGAGGGAAACAGCAGGGGACACAGCGAGGAAACAGCGGGACACAGCGGTGACACAGCGGGGACTCAGCGGGGGACACAGTGGGACACAGCGGGGGACACAGCGGGACACAGCGGGGACAAAGCTGGACACAGCGGGGTACACAGAGGGACACAGCAGGGACAAAGCGTGAGACACAGCGGGGGACAGAGAGGGAGACAGCAGGGGACACAGCGAGGAAACAGCGGGACACAGCGGTGACACAGCGGGTACTCAGGGGGGGACACAGCGGGACACAGCGATGGACACAGCGGGACACAGCGGGGACACAGCGTCGATACAGTGGGGACACAGCGAGACACAGCGGGAAACACAGGAAGGAAACAGTGGGACCCAGTGGGACACAGAGTCGATACAGCGGGACACAACGGGGTACACAGCTAGGGACACAACGGGACACAGCGGGGGACACAGCGAGGACACAGCGGGACAAAGCGGGACACAGCGGGGGACACAGCGGGACACAGCGGGAGACCCAGTGAGGACACAGCAGGACACAGCGGGGGACACAGGGGGACACAGCGGGGGACACAGTGGGACACAGTGTCGATACAGCGGGCACACAGCGTTACACAGCGTGGTACACAGCTGTGGACACAACGGGACACAGTGGGGGCACAGCT
>NW_012315868.1:0-2038 GCF_000151885.1 Dipodomys ordii
TGTGTGTCCGCTGTGCCCCGCTGTGTACCCTTCTGTGTCCAGCTGTGTCCCCTCTGTGTCCCGCTGTGTCCCTTCTCTGTCCCCTGCCGTCCATCGCTGTGTCCCCCGGCTGTGTCCCGCTGTGTCCCCGCTGTGTCCCGCTGTGTCCTACTGTGTCCCATGGTGTCCCGCTTTTTCCCCTCTATGTCCTCTGCTGAGTCACCTCTGTGTCTCCGCTGTGTCCAGCTGTGTCCTCGCTGTGTCCTCCGCTGTCTCCTGCTTTGTCCCACGCTGTGTCCTACTATGTCCCACTGTGTCCCTGCTGTGTCCCCTGCTGTGTCCCGCTGTGTCCCGCTGTGTCCCCCGCTGTGTCCTGCTGGATCCCGCTGTGTCCCCGCTGTGTCCCTGCTGTGTCCGGCTGTGTCCCCTGCTGTGTCCCGCTGTGTCCCGCTGTGTCCCCCACTGTGTCCCGCTTTGTCCCCGCAGGTTCACCGCTGTTTCACGCTGTGTCCTGCTTTGTTCCGTGGTGTCCCGCTTTGTCCCCGCTGTGTCCCGCTGTGTCCACTGCTGGGTCCCCGCTGGGTCCACGCTGGGTCCCGCTGTGTCTCGCTGTTTCCCGCTGTGTCCTCGCTTTGTCCCATGCTGTGTTCCGCTGTGTCCTCCCTGTGTCCCCCGCTGTGTCCCGCTGTCTCCCCCGCTGTGCCCCGCAGTGTCCCGCTGTGTCCCGCTGTGTCCTCGCTGTGTCCCACTGTGTCCCCGCTGTTTCCCCGCTGCGTCCTGCTGTGTCCCGCTGTGTCCCGCTGGGTCCCCTGCTTTGTCCCGCTGTGTCCCCGCAGTGTCCCCGCTGTGCCCCGCTGTGTCCCACTGTGTCCTGTGGTGTCCCGCTTTGTCCCCCGCTATGTCCCCAGCTGAGTCCCCTCTGTGTCCCCGCTGTGTCCCGCTGTGTCCCCCGCTGTGTCCGCTGCTGTGTCCTGCTGTTTTCCCCGCTGTGTCACCAATGTGTCCCGCTGTGTCCTCGCTGTGTCCCGCTGTGTCTCGCTGTGCCCCCACTCTGTCCCGTTGTGTCCACAGCTGGGTACCACGCTGTGTAACCCTGTGTCCCCGCTGTATCGACTCTGTGTCCTGCTGGGTCCCATTGTGTCCTCGCTGTGTTCCCCGCTGTGTCCCTCTGTGTCCCCAGCTGAGTCCCCCGCTGTGTCCCGCTGTGTCCTCGCTGGGTCCCCCGCTGTGTCCCGCTGTGTCCCACGCTGTGTTTCGCTGTGTCCCGCTATGTCCAGCTCGGTCCCTGCTGTGTCCCGCTGTGTGCCCGCTGTGTCCCGCTGTGTACTCCGTTGTGTCCAGCTGTATCACCGCTGTGTCACGCTTTCGCCCCTCTCTGTCTCCGCTGTCCCCTGCTGTGTCCCCCGCTGTGTCCCGCTGTGTGCCGGTGTGTCCCCCACTTTGTCCCGCTGAGTCCCCTCTGTGTCACCGCTGTGTCCCGCTGTGTACCCCGCTGTGTCCCACTATGTTCCCGCAGTGTCCCCGCTGTGTACCGCTCTTTCCCGCTTTGTCCTCTCTGTGTCCCCCGCAGTGTCCCGGTGTGTCCCGCTGTGTCCCTGCTGTAACGACGCTGGGTCCCGCTGGGTCCCGCTATGTCCTCCCTGTGTTCCCTGCTGTGTCCCGTTGTGTCCCCAGCTGTGTACCTCGCTGTGTCCCGCTGTGTGCCAGCAGTATCGACGCTGGGTCCCGCTGGGTCCCGCTGTGTCCTCCCTGTGTCCCACGCTGTGTCCCGCTGTGTCCGCCACTGTGTCCCGCTGTGTCTACTGCTTTGTCCCCGCTGTGTCCCGCTGTGTCCCGCTGTGTCCTCGCTGTGTCCCACGCTGTGTTCTGCTGTGGCCTCACTTTTTTCCCCGCTGTGTCCCGCTGTGTACCCCTCTGTGTCCCCCCGCTGTGTCCTCCTGTTTCCCCCGCTGTGTCCCTGCTGTGTCCCCGCTGTGTCCCGCTGTGTCCCGCTGTGTACTGCTGTGTCCCCCGCTGAGTCCCGCTGTGTCCCAATGTGTCCTCGCTCTGTCCCCCTGTG
>NW_012315869.1:0-2038 GCF_000151885.1 Dipodomys ordii
CCTCGCATGTGTCCTGCTGTGTCCAGCTCCATCACCGCTGTGTCCCGCTGTGTCCCTGTCCCCTTTGTCCCCCGCTTTGTCCACCGCTGTGTCCCGCTGTGTCTCGCTGTGTTACACTGTGTCCCGTGTTGTCCCGCTTGGTCCCCCGCTGTGACCTCGCAGTGTTTCCCGCTGTGTCCCTCTGTGTACCACTCAGTGTCCACAGCTGTGTCCCGCTGTGTACCCCGCTGTGTCCAGCTCTGTTCCCGCAGTGTCCCCGCTGTCTCCCGCTGTGTCCTTGCTGTGTCCACCGCTGTGTCCCGTTGTGTCCCCAGCTGTGTACCCTGCTGTGTCCCGCTGTGTCCCCGCTGTATCGACGCTGTGTCCTGCTGGGTCCCGCTGTGTCCTCGCTGTGTTCCCCATTGTGTCCTGCTATGTCCCCCGCTGTGTCCTCCGCTGTGTCCCTGCTGTGTTCCTGCTGTGTCCCCGCTGTGTCCCGCTGTGTCCCGCTGTGTCCTCGATGTGTCCCTTGCTGTGTTCCGCTGTGTCCCCCGCTGTGTCCTGCTGTGTCCCGCTGTGTCACCGTTGTGTCCCTCTGTGTCCCTCGCTGTGTCCCGCTGTGTCTCACTGTGTCCCTGCTGTGACCCGCTCTGTCCCCGCTGTATTGACGTTGTGTCCTGGTGTGTCCCGCTGTGTCCTGCTGTGTACCCCGCTGTGTCCAGCTGTGTCACGGCTGTGTACCGCTGTAGCCCATCTCTGTCTCCGCTGTATCCCACTGTGTCCCCCACTTTGTCCCGCTGTGTCCCGCACGTGTACCCCGCTTTGTCCTGCTGTGTCCCCGCAGGGTCCCGCTGTGTCCCACTGTGTCACATTGTGTCCCGTGGTGTCCCTCTTTGTCCCCTGCTGTGTCCCCCGCTGAGTCCCCTCTGTGTAACCGCTGTGTCCCTCTGTGTCCTCGCTGTGTCCTCTGCTGTCTCCCGCTTTGTCCCCCGCTGTGTTCCGCTTTGTCACGCTGTGTCCTCGCTGTGTCCCCCGCTGTGTCCCGCTGTGTCCCCGCTATGTCCCCAGCTGTGACCCGCTGTGTCCCGCTGTGTACCCCGCTGTGTCCCGCTATGTTCCCGCAGTGTCCCGCTGTGTCCCGCTGTGTCCCGCTGTGTCCTCGCTGTGTCCCCCGCTGTGTCCCGTTGGGTCTCCAGCTGTGTACCTCGCTGTGGCCCAATGTGTCCTCGCTGTGTCATGCTCTGTCCTGCTCTGTCCCCGCTGTGTCCCGCTGTGTCCCGCTGTGTCCCCACTGTGTGCCCGCTGTGTCCCTCTGTGTACCCCGCTGTGTCCAGCTGTGTCCCCGCTGTGTCCCGCTGTGTCCACCTGTCCCCCTGTTGTCCCCCCACTGTGTCCCCCCGCTGTGTCCCGCTGTGTCCCGCTGTGTCCCGCTGTGTCACACTGTGTTCCGTGTTGTCCCGCTTTGTCCCCCGCTGTGACCTCGCTTTGTTTCCCGATGTGTCCCGCTGTGTACCACTCTGTGACCCCGCTGTGTCCCGCTCTGTACCCGCTGTGTCCCGCTATGTTCCCGCAGTGTCCCCGCTGTGTCCAGCTGTGTCCTCGCTGTGTCCCCCGCTGTGTCCCGTTGTGTCCTCAGCTGTGTACCCCGCTGTGTCCCGCTGTGTCCCCTCTGTATCGTCGCTGTGTCCTGCTGGGTCCCGCTGTGTCCTCGATGTGTTCCCCGTTGTGTCCCGCTGTGTCCCCCGCTGTGTCCCCCGCTGTGTCCCTGCTGTGTCCCCGCTGTGTCCCCGCTGTGTCCCGCTGTGTCCCGCTTTGTCCTCGCTGTGTCCCAAGCTGTGTACCACTGTGTCCCCCGCTGTGTCCCGCTGTGTCCTGCTGTGTCCCCGCTGTGTCCCACTGTGTCCCCCGCTGTGTCCCGCTGTGTCCCGCTGTGTCCCGCTGTGTCCTGCTGTGTCCACGCTGTGTTCCCGGCTGTGTCCCGCTGTGTACCCCTCTGTGTCCCCCGCTGTGTCCCGCTGTGTCCCCGCTGTGACCCGCTGTGTCCCGCTTTGACCCCTGC
>NW_012315870.1:0-2038 GCF_000151885.1 Dipodomys ordii
CTTCTCCTTCTGCTTCTGCTTCTACTTCTGCTTCTGTTTCTGCTTCTTCAACTTCTTCTCTTTCGGCTTCTCCAGCTACAGCTTCATATGCTTCTCATGCTTCTCTTTCTACTTCTCATTCCGCTTCTGCTACTCCTTCTGCTTCTGCTACTCCTCCTTCTCCATCACCAACATCTGCTACACCTTCTGCATCAGCATCAAATTCTACTTCAACTGCTCATTCTGCTTCTGCGTCTTCTGTTTCTTCTGCTTCTCCTGCTTCTTCTGCTTCTCCTGCTTCTCTTTCTGCTTCTCCTTCGCTTCTGCTTCTCGTTCTGCTTCTGCTCTTCTCCTTCTTCTGTTTCTTTTGCTTCTGTTTCTTCTTCTTCTTCTTCTTCTTCTTCTTCTTCTTCTTCTTCTTCTTCTGTTTCTTCTGATTCTATTTCTGCTTCTCCTTCTTCTCCTTTTTCTGCTACTACTTCTGCTTCTTCTGATTCTCCTGCTTCTCCTTTTTGTTCTCCTTCTGTTTCTGCTTCTCTTTCTGCTTCTGCTTCTCCTTCTGCTTCTCCTTCTCCTTCTCCTTCTTCTGCTTCTCCCACTGCTTCTGCTTCTGCTTCTTTTGCTTATTCTTTTTCTTCTGCTTCTGCTTCTCCTGCTTCTGCTTCTTCTGCTTCTACTGCTTCTCCTTATGCTTCTCCTTATGCTTCATCTTCTTCTTCTTCTTCTCCTTCTTCTTCTTCTTCTTCTTCTTCTTCTTCTTCTTCTTCTTCTTCTTCTTCTTCTTCTTCTTCTTCTTCTTCTTCTTCTTCTTCTTCTTCTCTTTCTTCTGCTTCTGCTTTTCCTGCTTCTTCTGCTTCTCCTGCTTCTTTTTCTTCTTCTCCTTCTTCTGCTTCTCCTTCAGCTTCTCCTAATGCTTCTGCTGCCCTTCCTTCTCCTTCTCCTTCTACTACTTCTGCTTCTCCTTCTGCTTTTACTACATCTGGTTCTCCTGCTTCTCCTTCTGCATCTTCTTCTGCTTCTGCTTCTCCTTCTGCATTTTCTTCAGCTTATTCTGCTTCTCCTTCTGCTTCTGCTTCTGTTTTTCCTTCTCCTTCTCGTTCTTCTGTTTTTCCTTCTGCTTTTCCTTCTGCTTCTGCTGCAACTGCTACTGCTTCTGCTTCTTCTGTTTCTTCTGCTTCTCCTACTTGTCTTGCTGCTCCTTCTTCTTCTTCTCTTTCTGCTTCTCCTTCTGTTTCTCCTTCTTCTCCTTCTAGTTCTTCTGCTTTTCCTTCCGCTTCTCCTTCTGCTTCTGCATCTTCTGCTTCTTCTGCTACTGCCTAGGCTTCTTCTGCTTCTCCTTCTGCTTCTCCTTCTGCTTTTGCTTTTCTTTCTGCTTCTGCTTCTCCTTCTGCTTCTCCAGATTCTGCTTCTTCTGCTTCTCCTGCTTCTCCTTCTGCTTCAGGTTCTGCTTCTGCTTCTTCGACTTCTTCTGCTTCTGCTTCTCCTGCTGCTACTTCTTCTGCTTCTCCTGCTTCTCGTTCTGCTTTTCCTTCTGTTTCTGCTTCTCCTTCTGCTTCTGCTTCTTCTCCTTCTTCTGTTTCTTCTGCTTCTGCTTCTCCTGCGTCTGCTTCTCCTGCTTCTCGTTCTGCTTCTCTTTCTGCTTCTCTTTCTCCTTCTTCTGCTTCTCCTTCTGCTTCTACTTCTCCTTCTGCTTCTGATTCTGCTTCTGCTTCTTTGGCTTCTCCCCTTTCTTCTGCTTCTGCTTCTCCTCCTTCTTCTGCTTCTCCTGCTTCTCTTTCTGCTTGTCCTTCGCTTCTGCTTCTCCTTCTGCTTCTGCTTCTGCTCTTCTCCTTCTTCTGTTTCTTTAGCTTCTGTTCATTCTGCTTCTTCTTCTCCTGTTTCTTCTGATTCTACTTATGCTTCTCCTTCTTCTCCTCATTCTGCTTCTACTTCTGCTTCTTCTGATTCTCCAGCTTCTCCTTCTTGTTCTCCTTCTGTTTAAGCTTCTCATTCTGCTTCTGCTTCTCCTTCTGCTGCTCCTTCTCCTTCTCCTACTTCTGAATCTCCCACTGCTTCTGCT
>NW_012315871.1:0-2038 GCF_000151885.1 Dipodomys ordii
GTGAGCTGTGGTTCAAGTGGTAGAGTGTTAGAGTTGAGCAAAGGAAGCTCAGTGCCTAGGCACCTTCCCCTCCACCCCCCAAAAACCCCCACTCCCGCACCCCGTCCTCAGGCCATAAATCCAGATTTTGGTCATCCTAGATCTCACTTCCACTCCTGCCACTTCTACAGCATCACCACAAGTGGCCTGTTTCTGTCCAGCTCTGGGTTAAGTAGTGAACGTACGCAAGGGGGGCATACTCAGGTCAAGGTTAATGCCCCAGAAAATTGAGGTATTGGCCATACCAGTCTCTCCTCCCCCAATTCCCTGGCCCTGGAATCTAAAGTCTGTGCCTCTGTATTTTGGGCATCCAGAATTCTCTAGAAGGATTTGAGAGGCCCCGCTGGGGCTGGAATATAGACTTGCCTGAGATAAAGTATGTTGACATTTCCTAGACACCAACAGACACTTCCAAGTCACCTTGGCCTCACCTCCAATGTAGCCCAGAATCCTCCTTGCTTGGGCAGCCTTCAGTCCGCTATCAAGCTGGAGTTGGCCAGAGCCACCGGCAACCCCTTTCCCCCACTCACTGCCAGCCTGCTGAAAGGGACATGCAACCAGAGGTCTAGCTGAGGAAAAGGGCTTGACATCCCATGTCTGAGTTCCCTACCCAGAGACAGGCAAGACTTTATTGCAGCTGGCCCGGCTGACCCAGAATCCCCTGCAGGAGGCCAAAGATTTGGACAGCTGGACTTGGGCCCCAAAGAAAAGCTTGAACTCAGGTCTCTGGCAATTTAGCACTCATTGTAGACCCTGATAGGAGGCTAAAGACAAAGTCGATGTGGAGGAGGGGCACCATCCAAGGTCAGAAAGAGCCAGAAAGGCACCCTGAAAGTGACAGAGAAAGATGAGGGACACACACACACTCACACACACACAAATGTGGCACTACTGTCTCACACCTGTCATCCTAGCTACTCAGGAGGCTGAGGTCAAAGCCAGCCAGCACAGAAATGTCTGTGAGGCTCTTATCTCCAATGAACCACCAAATAGCCAGTAATGGAGCTGCAGCTCAAGTGTTAGAGCACTAGCTTTGAGCACAGAAGCATAGGAACTTCACCTAGACCTTGAGTTCAAGGCCCAGGTCTTCTACATCCAAACACACAGACACAGACACACAGACAAAAGACACATGAACAGACAGACACACACACTGGTAGCCCAAAGCCTCAGCAGTCCCTGAGCACCCTGAATATTCCACCCCAGAGATGATGGCAGTACCATCATCAGACCAACTGTAGACAAAACTCAGAGCCTCTCACAGGTCTGGAATAGTTCACAACACATCATGGCATTTCTACTGTAGACATAGTTATGCAGAAAATTCAGCTACCTTTTGTTTGGTTGTAGGTTATGGGGTTTGAACTTTGGGCCTGCCAGAAGGCCCTCAGCTCTTCAGATGAAAGTGTGCGCTCTACTACTGGACCCACAGCACCACATCCTATTTTCTGGTGGTTCATAGAGGATAAAGTCTCACAGACGTTCCTTCCCAAGCTGGCTTTGAACCGTTATCCTCAGATCTCAGCCTCCTGAGTAACTAGGATGACAGTTGTGAGCCACTGGCAGCGCCCAGCTACACCCAACTTCTTTTTTTCTTCAGCTCTTTTCTTTCTTTCTTTTTTTATTGTGAAAATACTGTACAGAGGGGTTACAATTACATGGGCAAGATAAGGAGTACATTTCTTATCAAATATTGTAGCCTCCTCTGCAGTCAACTTCTTATACCAAGGGAAAACCCAACTCATCAAGACACAAACCAAATGTAACCCTACACTTCAGACTTGGTCACCAGCATCCAAAACCTTCTTCCATGGATGGAGAGCATATAATTGACACTACCATCCCACCCCAGCTCCGATTCACCCACTCCCTGCCTGCGACAAGCCACGACCTCTGGAGTTCTTGGTAAGGCACCACCCACCCTGCTATGGCTTCACACTGGGGTAAACCTGGGGAGTTATTAGAAATGTTTGTACAATGAGCCAGCATCTGGTCTCCC
>NW_012315872.1:0-2038 GCF_000151885.1 Dipodomys ordii
ATGTCTACCCCGCTGTGCCCCGCTGTGTCCCCCGCTGTGTCCCGCTATGTCCCCGCTGTGTCCCACTTTGTACCCCGCTGTGTCCAGCTGTGTTCGTGCTGTGTCCCTCTGTGTCCCCCACTGTGTCCCGATGTGTCCCCTGCTGTGTCCCCTGCAGTGTCCCGCTGTGTCCACTGCTGTGACTACGCTGTGTCTTCCGGTGTCCCGCTGTGTCCCCCGCTGTGTCCTCGCTGTGTCCCCCACTGTGTCCCGCTGTGTCCCCCCAGGGTCACCGCTGTTTCCCGCTGTGTCCCGCTGTGTCCCGCTGTGTCCCCCGCTGTTTCCCGTTGTGTCCACAGCTGTGTACCCCGCTGTGTCCCACTGTGTCCCCCTCTGTGTCCCGCTGTGTCCCCCGCTGTGTCCCACTGTGTCCCGCTGTGTACTTCTGTATTCCGCTGTGTCCCCCGCTGTGTCCCACTGTGTCCCGCTGTGTATTGCTGTTTTCTGCTGTGTCCCCCGCTGTGTCCCGCTGTGTCCTCCCTTTGTCCCCCACTGTGTCCAGCTGTGTCCTCGCTGTGTTCCCGCTGTGTCCCTCCTGTTTCCCCTGCTGTGTCCTGCTGTGTTCCCCTGTGTCCCCCGCTATGTCCTGCTGTGTCCTCGCTGTGTCCCTGCTGTGACCCGCTGCGTCCGGCTGTGTCCCCGCTGTGTCCCCGCTGTGTCCCTCCTGTGTCCCCCGCTGTGTCCTGCTGTGTCCCACTTTGTCCCTGCTGTGACCCACTGTGTCCCGCTCTGTCCCCGCTGTGTCCTCGCTGTGTCCCGCTGTGTACCCTGCTGTGTCCAGCTTTGTCCCCGCTATGTCTCGCTGTGTTCCACGCTCTGTCCTCCACTGTATTCCGCTGTGTCCCCCACTGTGTCCCGCTGTGTCCCCGCAAGGTCACCGCTGTTTCCCGCTGTGTCCCGCTGTGTCCCGCTGTGTCACACTGTGATTCTTGGTGTCCCGCTTTGTCCCCCGCTGTGTCCCCCGCCGAGTGCCCTCTGTGTCCTCGCTGTGTCCCACTGTGTCCTCGCTTTGCCCCCGCTGTCTCCCGCTCTGTCCCCCGCTGTGTCCCACTGTGTCCCGCTGTGTCCTGCTGTGTCCCCCACTGTGTCCCTTTGTGTCCCCAGCTGTGTACCTCGCTGTGTCCCGCCGTGTCCCCGCTGTATCGACGCTGTGTCCCGCTGGGTCCTGCTGTGTCCTCGCTGTGTCCACCACTGTGTCACGCTGTGTCCCCCGCTGTGTCCCGCTGTGTCTACGGCTGTGTCCCTGCTGTGTTCCACTGTGTCCTCGCTGTGTCCCACGCTGTGTTCCGCTGTGTCCTCGCTGTGTCCCCCGATGTGTCCCTTTGTGTCCCCAGCTGTGTACCCCGCTGTGTCCCGCTGTGTCCCCGCTGTTTCGACGCTGTGTCTCGCTGGGTCCCGCTGTTTCCTCGCTGTGTTCCCTGCTGTGTCCCTCTGTGTACCCTTCTGTGTACCCCTCTGTGTCCCTCTCTTTGTCCCGCTATGTCCCCAGCTGTGTCCCGCTTTGTCCCTCTGTGTACTGGGGTGGCTCCCGCTGAGTCCCGCTGTGTCCCCGCTGTATCGACGCTGTGTCCCGCTGGGTCCTGCTGTGTCCTCGCTGTGTCCACCACTATGTCACGCTGTGTCCCCCGCTGTGTCTCGCTGTGTCTACTGCTGTGTCCCTGCTGTGTCCCGATGTGTCCACTGCTGTGTCCCCGTTGTGTCCCGCTGTTTTCCCCGCTATGTCCTGCTGTGTCCTCTCTGTGTCCCCCGCTGTGTCCCGCTGTGTCCTCGCTGTGTCCCCTGCTGTGTCCCGCTGTGTCCCCCGCTGTGTCCCGATGTGTCCCGCAGTGTCCCTGCTGGGACCCGCTGTGTCCCGCAGTGTACCCGCTGTGTCCCCACAGTGTCCTTCTGTGTACACCGCTGTGTTCAGCTTGGTCCCCGCAGTGTCTCAATGTCCCACGCTCTGTCCCCCACTGTATTCCAAAGTGTCCCCCGCTAATCACGCAGAGTCACCCAAAAA
>NW_012315873.1:0-2038 GCF_000151885.1 Dipodomys ordii
GTTCCCCGTTGTGTCCAGCTGTGTCCCCTACTGTGTCCCGTTGTGTCCCCAGCTGTGTATCCCACTGTGTCCTGCTGTGTCCCCGCTATATTGACGCTGTGTCCCGCTGGGTCCCGCTGTGTCCTCGCTGTGTTCCCCGTTGTGTCCTGCTGTGTCCCTCTCTGAGTCCCGATGTGTCCACTGCTGTGTCCCATTGTGTCCCCCTGTTTCCCGCGATGTGTCCCGATGTGTCCTCTCTGTGTCGCCCGCTGTTTCCCGCTCTGTCCCCCGTTGTGTCTCACGCTCTGTCCCCGCTGTGTCCCACTGTGTCCCGCTGTGTCCCGCTGTGTCCCCCACTGTGACCCTTTGTGTCCCCCGCTGTGTCCCCCGCTGTGTCCTGATGTGTCCCGTTGTGTCCCTCTGTGTCCCCTGCTGTGTCCCTGCTGTGTCCCCGCTGTGTCACGCTGTGACCCGCTGTGTCCTCGCTGTGTCCCACGCTGTGTTCCACTGTGACCCGCGCTGTGTCCCGCTGTGTCCCGCTGTGTCCCGCTGTGTACTGCTGTGTCCCCCGATGAGTCCCGCTGTGTCCCAGCTGTGTCCCACATGTGTCCCCCGCTGTGTCTGACTGTGTCCCGCTGTGTCTCCCGATGTGTCCCCCGCTGTGTCCCGCTGTGTCCCCCGCTGTGTCCCGCTGTGTCCACTGCTGTGTCTCCGTTGTGTCCCGCCGTTTCCCTGATATGTCCTGCTGTGTCCTCTCTGTGTCCCCTGCTGTGTCCATGCTGTGTCCCCACTGTGTACCGCTGTGTACTGCTGTCTCCCCCACTGTGTCCCCCGCTGTGTCCCCACTGTGTCCCCGCTCGGTCCCACTGGGTCCCGCTGGGTCCCCTGCTGTGTCCCCGCTGTATCCCGCTGTGTCCCGCTGTGTCCTCGCTGTGTCCCTGCTGTGTCTCGCTGTGTCCTCGCTGTGTCCTCTGCTGTGTACCGGTGTGTCCTCCATTGTGTCCCCCGCTGTGTCCTGCTGTATCCCCTGCTGTGTCCCCACTGTGTCCCCGCTCGGTCCTGCTGGGTCCCGCTGGGTCCCCTGCTGTGTCCCCGGTGTGTCCCGCTGTGTCCCGCTGTGTCCTCGCTGTATCCCCCGCTCGGTCCTGCTGTGTCCCGCTGTGTCCCCCGCTTCGTCCCGCTGTGTCCCCGCAGTGTCCCCGCTGTGTCCCACTGTGTCCCGTGGTGTCCCGCTTTGTCCCCCGCTGAGTCCCCTCTGTGTCCCCACTATGTTCCGCTGTGTACTTGCTGTGTCCCCCGCTGTCTACCGCTTTGTCCCCCGCTGTGTCCTGCTGTGTCCCCGTTGTCTCCCCCACGTTGTCCTCGCTGTGTCCCTCTGTTTCCCTCTGTGGCCCCCGCTGTGTCCCGCTGTGTCCCCTGATGGGTCCAGCTGTGTCCCCCACTGTGTCGCCTGCTGTGTTCCCCGCTGTGTCCCGCTCTGTCCCCCGCTGTGTCCCGCTGTGACCAACGCTGTGTCCTGCTCTGTCCCCCGCTGTGTCCCGCTGTGACCAATGCTGTGTCCCTGCTGTGTCACACTGTGTCCCCTACTGTGTCCGGCGCTGTGTCCAGGCTGTGTCCCCGCTGTATCCCACTGTGTCCCACGCTGTGTCCCGCTCTGTCCCCCGCTGTGTCCCGCTGTGACCAATGCTGTGTCTCTGCTGTGTCCCCGCTGTGTCCCTCTGTGTCCCCTGCTGTGTCACACTGTGTCCCCTACTGTGTCCCACGCTGTGTCCGGGCTGTGTCCCCGCTGTATCCCGCTGTGTCCCACGCTGTGTCCTGCTGTGTCCTCCGCTGTGTCCCGCTTTGTGCACTGCTGTGACCCCGCTGTGTCATGCTGTGTCCCGCTGTATCCCCTGCTGTGTCCTGCTGTGTCCCCCGCTGTGTCCCGCTGTGTCCTCGCTGTGTCCCCTGCTGTGACCGCTGTTTCCCGCTGTGTCCCACTGTGTCCCTGCTGTGTCCCACTCTGTCCCCCGCTATGTCCCCGCTGTGTCCCGGCTTTGTCCTCCTGTGTCCCGCTGTG
>NW_012315874.1:0-2037 GCF_000151885.1 Dipodomys ordii
GCTTTTTCTGCTTCTCGTTCTTCTTCTTCTGCTTTACCTACTTCTCTTTCTGCTTCTCCTTCTGCTTCTCCTTCTGTTTCTCCTTCTCCTTCTTGTTCTTCTGCTTTTCCTACTGCTTCTGCTACAACTGCTACTGCTTCTACTTTTTCTGTTTCTTCTGCTTCTCCTTCTGCTTTTGATTCTCTTTCTGCTTCTGCTTCTCCTTCTGCTTCTCATTCTGCTTCTCCAGACTCTGATTCTTCTGCTTCTCCTGCTTCTCCTTGTGCTTCAGGTTCTGCTTCTGCTGCTTAGGATTCTTATGCTTCTGCTTCTCCTGCTTCTGCTTCCCCTCCTTCTCTTTCTGCTTCTCCTTCTGCTTCTGCTTCTTGTCCTTCTCCTGTTTCTTCTGCTTGTTCTTCTCCTGTTTCTGCATTTCCTGCTTCTCCTTCTGCTGCTCTTTCTTTTTCTCCTGCCGCTTTTCTTTCTACTGCTCCTTCTTCTGCTTCTCTTTCTGCTTCTACTCCTGTTTCTCCTTCTCCTTCTCCTTCTAGTTCTTCTGCTTTTCCTTCTGCTTCTCCTTCTGCTTCTGAATCTTCTGCTTCTTCTGATACTGCCTCTGCTTCTTCTGTTTCTTCTGCTTCTCCTTCTGCTTTTGCTTCTCTTTCTGCTTCTGCTTCTCCTTCTGCTTCTCCACATTCTGCTTCTTCTGCTTCTCCTGCTTCTCCTTCTGCTTCAGGTTCTGCTTTTGCTTTATCGGCTTCTTCTGCTTCTGCTTCTTCTGCTGCTGCTTCTTCTGCTTCTCCTGCTTCTCTTTCTGCTTTTCCTTCTGTTTCTGCTTCTCCTTCTGCTTCTGCTTCTTCCCCTTCTTCTGTTTCTTCTGCTTCGGCTTCTCCAGCTTCTGCTTCTCCTGCTTCTCGTTCTGCCTCTCTTTCTGCTTCTCTTTCTCCTTCTCCTTGTCCTTCTCTTTCTTCTGCTTCTTCTTCTGCTTCTGCTTCTCCTTCTGCTTCTGCTTCAATTTCTCCTTCTGCTTCTGCGCCTTCTGTTTCTTCTGCTTCTCCTGCTTCTTCTTCTCCTGCTACTCCTACTTCTCGTGCTGCTTCTCCTTCTGCGTCTCTTTCTGGTCCTGCTTATCCTTTTGCTTCTCCTACTCCTAATTCTTCTCTTTCGCCTTCTCCTTCTTCTTCTTCTTCTGTTTGTCCTGGTGCTTCTGCTTCTGCTTATTCTACTATTTCTGTTTCTTCTGCTTCTGCTTCAGATTGTGCTTCTTCTGTTTCTCCTTCTGTTTCAGATTCTGCTTCTGCTTCTTCGGCTTCTCCTGTTTCTTCTGCTTCTTCTTCTCCTGCTTCTTCAGCTTCTCCTGCTTCTTTTTCTGCTTCTCCTTCTGCTTCTGCTTTTCCTTCTGCTTCTGCTTCTGCTCTTCTCCTTCTTCTGTTTCTTTTGCTTCTGTTTCTTCTTCTTCTTCTGTTACTTCTGATTCTACTTCTGCTTCTCCTTCTTCTACTTCTCTTTCTGTTTCTACTTCTGCTTCTTCTGATTCTCCTGCTTCTCCTTTTGTTCTCCTTCTGTTTCTGCTTCTCTTTCTGCTTCTGCTTCTCCTTCTGCTGCTCCTTCTCCTTCTCCTTCTTCTGCTTCTCCCACTGCTTCTGCTTCTGCTTCTTTTGCTTATTCTATTTCTTCTGCTTCTCCTGCATCTACTGCTTCTCCTTATGCTTCTCCTTATGCTTCTCCTTATGCTTCTCCTTATGCTTCTCCTTATGCTTCTCCTTATGCTTCTCCTTCTTCTTCTTCTTCTTCTTCTTCTTCTTCTTCTTCTTCTTCTTCTTCTTCTTCTTCTTCTTCTTCTTCTTCTTCTTCTTCTCTTTCTGCTGCTTCTGCTTTTCCTGCTTCTTCTTCTTCTACTGCTTCTCTTTCTGCTTCTCATTCTGCTTCTGCTTCTCCTTCTGCTTCTCCTATTGCTTCTGCGGCTCTTCCTTCTCCTTCTCCAACTTCTCCTTCTCCTTCTGCTTCTGCTTCTTCTGCTTCTCCTTCTGCATCTTCTTCTGCTTCTGCTTCTCCTTC
>NW_012315875.1:0-2037 GCF_000151885.1 Dipodomys ordii
GTCACACTGTGTCCCTTGGTGTCCCGCTTTGTCCCCCTCTGTGTCCCCCGGTGAGTCCCCACTGTTTCCCCTTTTTGTCCCGCTGTGTCCTCCCTGTGACCCCCGCTGTGTCCCGCTGCGTCCCCCGCTGTGTCCTGCTGTGTCCTCCCTGTGTCCCCGCTGTGTCCCACTGTGTCTCGCTGTGTCCCGCTGTGTCCCACGCTCTCTCCTCAACTGTGTTCTGCTGTGTCCCCCGCTGTGTCCCGCTGTGTCCCCCGCTGTGTCCTGCTGTGTCCCCGCAGGGTCACCGCTGTTTCACGCTGTGTCCCGCTGTGCTCCGTGTTGTCCCGCTATATCCCCTGCTGTGTCCTCCGCTGAGTCCCCGCTGTGTCACCGCTGTGTCCCGCTGTGTCCTCGCTGTGTCCCCCGCTGTCTTCCGCTCTTTTCCCCGCTGTGTCTCACGCTTTGTCCACGCTGTGTTCCACTGTGTCCTGCTGTGTCCCGGTGTGTCCCCCACTGTGTCTGTTTGTGTCCCCAGCTGTTTACCCCGCTGTGTCCCACTGTGTCCCCACTGTATCGACGCTGTGTCCCGCTGGGTCCCGCTGGGTCCTCGCTGTGTTCCCCCTTGTGTCCCACTGTGTCCCCCACTCTGTCCTCCGCTCTTTCCCGCTGTGTCCCGCTGTGTTCCATGGTGTCCCGCTTTGTCCCCCGCTGTATCCCCCGCTGAGACCCCGCTGTGTCCCCTGCTGTGTCCCGTTGTGTCCCCAGCTGTGTACCCTGCTGTGTCCCGCTGTGTCCCCGCTGTGTCGATGCTGTGTCCCGCTGGGTCCCGCTGGGTCCTCCCTGTGTCCCGCTGTGTCCCCCGCTGTGTCCCGCTGTGTCTACTGCTGTGTCCCTGCTGTGTGCCGCTGTGTCCCGCTGTGTCCTCTCTGTGTCCCACGCTGTGTTCCGCTGTGTCCTTGCTGTGTCCCCTGATGTGTCCCTTTGTGTCCCCAGCTGTGTACCCCACTGTGTCCCGCTGTGTCCCCGCTGTATCGATGCTGTGTTCCGCTGTGTCCTCACTGTGTTCCCCGCTGTGTCCCGTTGTTTACTCCTCTGTGTCCCTCGCTGTGTCCCCACTGTGTCCTCGCTCGGTCCCGCTGTGTCCCGCTGGGTCCCCTGCTGTGTCCGCGCTGTGTCCAGCTGTGTCCCGCTGTGTCCTCACAATATCCCCCGCTCTATCCTGCTGTGTCCTCCCTGTGTCCCCTGCTGTGTCCCGCTTTGTCCCACGCTGTGTCCCGCTGTTTCACGCTGTGTCCTTCTGTGTCCTTGCTGTGTCCCCCGCTGTGTTCCGCTGTGTCCTCGCTGTTTCCCCTGCTGTGTCCCGTTGTGTCCCCCGCTGTGTACCCTGCTGTGTCCCGCTGTGTCCCCGCTGTATCGACGCTGTGTCCCGCTGGATCCCGCTGTGTCCTCGCTGTGTCCCCCGCTGTGTCCCGCTGTGTCCCCCGCTGTGTCCCGCTGTGTCTACTGCTGTGTCCCTGCTGTGTCCCGCTGTGTCCCGCTGTGTCTTCTCTGTGTCCCACGCTGTGTTCCGCTGTGTCCTCGCTGTGTCCCCTGATGTGTCCCTTTGTGTCCCCAGCTGTGTACCCCGCTGTGTCCCGCTGTGTCCCCGCTGTATCGACGCTGTGTCCCGCTGTGTCCTCGCTGTGTTCCCCGCTGTGTCCCGTTGTTTACTCCTCTCTGTCCCCCGCTGTGTCCCCACTGTGTCCCCGCTCGGTCCCGCTGTGTCCCGCTGGGTCCCCTGCTGTGTCCCAAGTGTGTTCCGCTGTGTCCCTCTGTGTCCCGCTGTGTCCTCGCAATATCTCCCCCTTTATCCCGCTGTGTCCTCCCTGTGTCCCCTGCTGTGTCCCGCTGTGCCCCCTCTGTGTCCTGCTGTGTCCCGCTGTGTCCCCCCCTCTGTCTCTCGCTGTGTCCGGGTGTGTTCCCCGCTCTGTCCCGCTCTGTCCAAGCTGTGTCAAGCTCTGTACACCGCTGTGTCCCCGCTGTGTCCCGCTGTGTCCCCCGCTCTGCCTCCCGCTG
>NW_012315876.1:0-2037 GCF_000151885.1 Dipodomys ordii
GGTGACCCTGCGGGGATCCCGTTGGTCCCAGCGGGGGACTCAGGGGGACACAGCGGGTCTCATCAGGACACAGCGGGGGACACAGGTGGGACACAGCGGGGGACACAGCGGGACACAAGCGGGGGTCACAGAGGGGACTCAGCAGGGGACATAGCGGGGGACAAATCGGGACACCACAGGACACAGTGGGACACAGCGGGACACAGTGGGGACACTGCGGGGACACAGCGGGACAAAGTGGGGGACCCAGCGGGACACAGCGGGACCCAGCAGGACCCAGCGGGGAAACAGCGGGGACACAATGGGACACAGCGAGGACACAGCGGGACACAGTGGGGGACACAGTGGGACACAGCAAGGCACAACGGGGTCACAGCAGTGGACACAGCGGGACACAGCGGGGGACACAGCCAGACACAGCAGGGGACACAGCGGGACACAGTGGGGGACACAGCAGGGGACATATTGGGACACAGTGGGGGACACAGCGGGACACAGCGGGGACACAGCTGGACACAGTGCGGTACAGAGCCGGACACAGCAAGGCACAACGGGGTCACAGCAGTGGACACAGCCGGACAAAGCGGGGCACAGAGCGGGACAGAGCGGGGATACAGCAGGTGCCACAGATGGACACAGCGGGACACAGCGGGATACAGCGGGGGACACAGCGAGGACACATTGGGACACAGCGGGTACAGAGCGGGACTCAGCGGGGGACACAGCAGGACACAGCGGGACACAGTGGGACACAGTGGGGCACAGCAAGGACACAGCGAGGGACACAGCACGGGACACAGCGGGACACCGCAGAGGACACAGGGAGGATACAGCGGGACACAGCAGGGGACACAGCGGAACCCAGCGAGGGACACAGCGGGGGACACAGTGGGACACAGCGGGGTACACAAAGAGGACACAGCGGGACCCAGCGGGACATAGCTTCAATACAGCGGGGACACAGCGGGACACAGCGGGGTACACAGCTGGGGACACAACGGGACATAGTGGGGGACATAGCGGGATACAGCGGGACACAGCGGGACACAGCGGGACACAGCGCGGCACAGTTGGGTCAAAGTGGGCGACACAGCGGGGAACAGAGCAGGACACAGCAGGGGACACATCGAGGACACAGCGGGACACAGCGGGGACACAGTTGGGACACAGCGGGGGACACTGAGGGGCACAAACGGGACAACACGGAACACAGCGGGACACAGTGGGATAAAGCGGGACACTGCGTGGATACAGCGGGACACAGCGGGGGACACAGCAGGACACAGCGGGACACAGAGGGGGACAAGGCGGGACACAGCGGGGGACAGAGCGGGGGACACAGCGAGACACAACGGGTACAAAGCGAGACACAGCAGATTACACAGTGGAACACAGCGGGCACACAGCCGGGATACAACGGGACACAGTGGGGAAAGAGCAGGACAAAGCGTGACACAGCGGGAAACAGCGGGGTACACAGCGGGACACACGGGGGACACAGCGGGTTACACTGCGGGACACACGGTGGACACAGCAAGGACACAGCGGGACACAGTGACGACACAGCGGGACACAGCGGGGGAAACAGCGGGACACAATGTGGACACAGCAGTGGACACAGCGGGACACAGCGGGGGACAGAGGGGGACACAGCGGGGGACACAGCGAAGACACATTGGGACACAGCGGGGACGCAGCGGGACTCAGCGGGGGACACTGCAGTACACAGAGGGACACAGCGGGACACAGAGGGGGACACAGTGGGACAGAGCGGGGGACACAGCAGGGGACACAGAGGAACTCAGCGGAACACAGCGGGGGACACAGGGGGGACACAGCGGGACACAGCGGGGGATACAGCGAGGACACATTGGGACACAGTGGGGACACAGCGGGACTCAGCGGGGGACACAGGAGTACACAGCGGGACACAGCAGTGACACAGCTAGACAAAGCGGGGTACACAGCGGGACACACCGGGCACACAGCAGGGACACAGCGGGACACACCGGGACACAGTGGAGAAAGAGCAGGACA
>NW_012315877.1:0-2037 GCF_000151885.1 Dipodomys ordii
GCAGGGGACACAGCGGGGACACAGCGGGGGACACAGCAGGACACAGCGGGAACTCAGCGGGGGACACAGCGGGGACAAAACGGGACAAAGCGGGGGACACTGGAGACACAACGCGGGACAACGCGGACACAGCGGGTCAGAGCATGGACACAGCGGGAGACACATGGGGACACAGCGGCACACAGCGGAGACACAAAGGGGGACAGTAGGGACACAGCGGGACACAGCAGGAACACAGCAGGGGACACAGCGGGACACAGTGGGATACACAGCTAGGACACAGCTGGCCCAGCGGGACACAGCGGGGACACAGCTGGACACAGTGTGGAACACAGCGGGACACAGGAGGACACAGCGGGACACAGCGGGGGACACAGTGAGAAACAGCGCGGGACATAGTGGAGGAAACATCGAGACACAGCTGGGAAAACAGCGTGACACAGCGTGACATGGCGGGGGACAATGGGACACAGCGGGGCACAGAGAAGAACAGAGCGAGGACACATCGGGAGAAACAGCGAGGACACAGCGGGACACCGTGGGACACAGCGGGCCACAGTGGGACTCAGAAGGGAACAAAGTGGGGGACAAAGCGGGACACTACGGGACACAGCAGGACACAGCAGGGGACACAGCGAGATACAGCAGGGGACTCATCGGGATCACATAGGGGGACGCAGTGGGACACAGCGGGGACACAGCGTGACTCAGTAGGGACACAGCGGGGGACACAACGTAACACAGCGGGGACACAGCAGGACACAGCGGCGGACACAGCGGGCCACAGCAGGGGACACAGCAGGACACAGCCTGGGACACAGCGAGGACACAGCGGGACAAAGCAGGACATAGCGGGGACACAGAGGGACACAGCGGGAACACAGCGGGGACACAGCAGGGGACACAGCGGGACACAGATGGGGACACATACGGACACAGCGGGGGAAACAATGGGGGACACAGAGGGAAGCAGCGGAACACAGCGGGGACACAGCGGGATACAGCGGGACACAGCAGGACACAGCGGGGACACAGATGGGGACACAGCGGGACACAGTGGGACACATCGGGGGACACAGTGGGGGATACAGCAGGGGACACAGCGGGGACACAGCGGGGGACACAGCAGGACACAGAGGGGGGAATGGGGACACAGCGGGACACAGAGGAGAACAGAGCGAGGACACAGCGGGACACAGCGGAGACAGAGCTGGACACAACGGGGTACACAGCGGGACACTGTGGGCACACAGCAGGATACAGAGGGACACAGCGGGGGACACAGCGGGACACATCAGGAGACACAGCGGGACACAGCGGGGGACACAGTGGGGGACACAGCGGGACACAACAGGGGACACAGTGGGACAAAGCGGGGGACATTGGGGACACAGCGGGAGACAACGGGGACACCGCGGGGCACAGTAGGACACAGTGGGACACAGAGGGGACACAGCGGGACACAGCGGGATACACAGCGAGGACACAGCTGGCCCAGCAGGACACAGCGGGGACACAGCTGGCCACAGCATGGTACACAGCGGGACACAGCAGGACACAGCGGAACACAGCCGGGGACACAGCGAGAAACAGTGCGGGACATAGTGGAGGAAACATCGGGACACAGCTGGGAAAACAGCGTGACACAGTGTGACACAGCGGGGGACAATGGGGACACAGCGGGACACAGCAGGGACACAGCAGGGAAACAGCGGGACACAGCTGGGAAAACAGCAGGACAAAGCGGGACACAGCGGGACACAGCAGGGAAAGAGAGGGACACAGCAGAGGAAACATCCGGACACCACGGGGGACACAGTGGGGGACACAGAGGGACACAGCCGAACACAGTGGGGACACAGCGGGACAAAGCGGGAACACAGCGGGGACACAGCGGGGACACAGCAGGGGACACAGCTGGACACAGCGGGGTACACAGTAGGGACACAGCTGAACACAGCAGGGTACACAGCAGGGGCACAGCAGGAGACACAGCGCGACACAGAGGGACAAAGCGGGGGACAAACAGGGGGACAC
>NW_012315878.1:0-2037 GCF_000151885.1 Dipodomys ordii
AGGCGGGACACAGCGGGAAACACAACCAGACACAGCGGGGACACAGCGGGACACAGCGGGTCACAGCGGGACACAGTGGTACAGAGCGGGACACAGCAGGGGACACAGTGGGGCACAAAGTCAGACACCACGGGATACAGCGGAACATAGCGGGGACACAGCGGGGGACACAGCGGGGGACACAGCGGGACACAGCGGGACACAGCGGTGACACAGCTGGGGACAGCGGGGACACACCGGGACACAGCGGGGGACAGCGGTGACACAGGGGGGACACAGCGAGACACAGCGGGGACACAGCGAGGATACAGCGCGGACACAGGGGGGACACAGCGGGATAAAACGGGACACAGCGGGACACAGAGGGGGATACAGCAGGGGACAGCGGGGATACAGCTGGACACAGCAGGGACACACCGGGGACACAGCGAAACACAGCGGGGACACAGCGAGGACACAATGGGACACAGCGGGGGACATCGGGGACACAGTGGGACACAGCGGAAAAGAGCGGGACACAGCGGTGACACAGCCGGGGACACAGCGGGACACAGCAGGACACAGCGGGGGACACAACAGGTACACATCGGGTCACAGCGGGGACACAGTGGGGGACACAGCAAGGACACAGCGAGACACAGAAGGACACAGCGAGGACACAGCGGGACACAGGAGGACACAGCGGGGACAGGGCGGGGACACAGCTGGGGACAGAGTGGGACACAGCTGGGGATACAGAGAGGACACAGCAGGGACACTGCGGGACACAGCGGGTCACAACGGGGAAATAATGGGGGACACAGCGGGATACAGAAGGACACAGCGAGGACACTGCGGGGACATAGGGGGCACTGCGGGACACAGTGGAACACAGCGGGGACACAGAGGTACATAGAGGTTACACAGCGAGGACACACAAGGGACACAGCGGGACACAGCGGGAAAGAGCGGGACACAGCGGGGGTCACAGCCGGGGACACAGCGGGGTACAGCGTCACACAGTGGGGACACAGCAGGGGACACAGCGGGGGACAGAACGGGGGACACAGCGGGACACAGTGTGGTACACAAAGGGACACAGTGGGGGACACTGTAGCGGACACAGTGGGACATATTGGGACACAGCGGCACACAGCAGGGTACACAGCGGGGGACACAGCTGGACACAGGGGGAAATATTGGGGGACACAGCGGGGGACACAGCTGGATACAGAAGGACACAGAGAGGACACAGCGGGACACAGGAGGACACAGCGGGTACACAGCGGGGGACACAGTGGGACACAGCTGCGGATACAGCGAGGACACAGCAGGGACACTGAGGGACACAGCGGGTCACAGCGGGCAAATAGTGGGGGACACAGCGGAGGACACAGCGGGATACAGAAGGACACAGCGAGGACACAGCGGGGACATAGGGTAACACTGCAGGACACAGTGGGACACAGCGAGGACACAGAGGGAAATAGAGGTTACACAGCCAGGACACACCAGGGACACAGCGGAACACAGCGAGGACACAGCGGGGACACAGCGGGACACAGCGGGACACAGCTGGGACACAGCGGGGACACAGCGGGACACAGCGGGGGACACAGAGGCCGACACAGCAGGACACAGCGGGACACAACGGGACACAGCGGGACACAGTGGGGACACAGCAAGGACACACGGGACACAGCGGGACACAGCATGGACACAGCGGGTCACAGTGGGGAAATAGTGGTGGACACAGCGAGGACACAGTGGGACACAGAAGGACACAGCGGGGACACAGCGGGGGACACAGTGGGACACAGCTGCGGATACAGCGAGGACACAGCAGGGACACTGCGGGACACAGCGGGTCACAGCTGGGAAATAGTGGGGGACACAGCGGAGGACACAGCGGGGTACAGAAGGAAAAAGGGAGGACACAGTGGGGACATAGGGTGACACTGCAGGACACAGTGGGACACAGCGGGGACACAGAGGGACATAGAGGTTACACAGCCAGGACACACCAGGGACACAGCCGAACACAGCGGGGACACAGCG
>NW_012315879.1:0-2037 GCF_000151885.1 Dipodomys ordii
TTCTGCTTCTCCTTCTGCATCTTCTTCTGCTTCTCCTTCTTCTTCTTCTGCTTCTCCTTCTGATTCTCCTTCTGCTTCTTCTTCTTCTGCTTTACCTGCTTCTCTTTCTGCTTCTCCTTCTGCTGCTCCTTCTGTTTCTCCTTCTCCATCTTGTTCTTCTGCTTTTCGTTCTGCTTCTCGTTCTGCTTCTGCTACAACTGCTACTGCTTCTACTTCTCTGTTTCTTCTGCTTCTCCTTCTGCTTCAGATTCTGCTTCTGCTTGTTCGGATTCTTATGCTTCTGCTTCTCCTGCTTCTGCTTCTTCTGCTTCCCCTCCTTCTCTTTCTGCTTCTCCTTCTGTTTCTGCTTCTCCTTCTGCTTCTGCTTCATGTCCTTCTCCTGTTTCTTCTGCTTCTGCTTCTCCTGTTTCTGCTTCTCCTGCTTCTCCTTCTGCTGCTCTTTCTGCTTCTCCTGCTGCTTTTCCTTCTCCTGCTCCTTCTTCTGCTTCTCGTTCTGCTTCTCCTTCTGTTTCTCCTTCTCCTTCTCCTTCTCGTTCTTCTGCTTTTCCTTCTGCTTCTCCTTCTGCTTCTGCATCTTCTGCTTCTTCTGCTACTGCCTCTGCTTCTTCTGTTTCTTCTGCTTCTCCTTCTGCTTTTGCTTCTCTTTCTGCTTCTGCTTCTCCTTCTGCGTCTCCAGATTCTGCTTCTTCTGCTTCTCCTTCTGCTTCAGGTTGTGCTTCTGCTTCTTCGGCTCCTTCTGCTTCTGCTTCTCCTGCTGCTGCTTCTTCTGCTTCTCCTGCTTCTCTTTTTGCTTTTCCTTCTGTTTCTGCTTCTCCTTCTGCTTCTGCTTCTTCTCCTTCTTCTGTTTCTTCTGCTTCTGCTTCTCCTGCTTCTGCTTCTCCTGCTTCTCGTCCTGCTTCTCCTTCTCTTCTTCTGCTTCTCCTTTTGCTTCTGCTTCTCCTTCTGCTTCTGCTTCAATTTCTCCTTCTGCTTCTCATTCTGCTTCTGCGTCTTCTGTTTCTTCTGCTTCTCCTGCTTCTGCTTCTCCTGCTTCTCCTACTTCTCGTGCTGCTTTTCCTTCTGCGTCTCTTTCTGCGTCTGCTTATCCTTTTGCTTCTCCTACTCCTAATCCTTCTCTCTCGCCTTCTCCGACTTCTTCTTCTTCTGCTTCTCTTGCTGCTTCTGCTTCTGCTTATTATACTATTACTGTTTTTTCTGCTTCAGATTGTGCTTATTCTGTTTCTCCTTCTGCTTCAGATTCTGCTTCTGCTTCTTCGGCTTCTCCTGTTTCTTCTGCTTCTGCTTCTCCTGCTTCTGCTTCTCCTGCTTCTCTTTCTGCTTCTCTTTCTACTTCTGCTTCTCCTTCTGCTTCTGCTCTTCTCCTTCTTCTGTTTCTTTTGCTTCTGTTTCTTCTGCTTCTTCTTCTGTTTCTTCTGATTCTACTTCTGCTTCTCCTTCTTCTGCTCTTTCTGCTTCTACTTCTGCTTCTTCTGATTCTCCTGCTTCTCCTTCTTGTTCTCCTTCTGTTTCTGCTTCTCTTTCTGCTTCTGCTTCTCCTTCTGCTGCTCCTTCTCCTTCTCCTTCTTCTGCTTCTCCCAGTGCTTCTGCTTCTGCTTCTTTTGCGTATTCTTTTTCTTCTGCTTCTGCTTCTCCTGCTTCTGCTTCTTCTGCTTCTACTGCTTCTCCTTATGCTTCTTCTTCTTCTTCTTCTTCTTCTTCTTCTTCTTCTTCTTCTTCTTCTTCTTCTTCTTCTTCTTCTTGTTCTTCTTCTTCGTCTTCTTCTTCTCTTTCTTCTGCTTATGCTTTTCCTGCTTCTTCTGCTTCTACTGCTTCTCTTTCTGCTTCTCATTCTGCTTCTCCTTCTCCTTCTGCTTCTCCTATTGATTCTGCTGCCCTTCCTTCTCCTTCTCCTTCTCCTACTTCTGCTTCTCCTTCTGCTTCTGCTTCTTCTGCTTCTCCTGCTTCTCCTTCTGCATCTTCTTCTGCTTCTGCTTCTTCTTCTGCTTCTCCTTCTCCTTCTTCTTCTCCTTCTCCTTCTCCTAAACCTTCTTCTTCTTC
>NW_012315880.1:0-2037 GCF_000151885.1 Dipodomys ordii
CCCGCTGTGTCCTCACTGGGTCCCCCACTGTGTCCCACTTTGTCCCCCGCTGTGTCCCGCATATCCGGCTATGTCCTTCTCTGTCCCCGCTGTGTCCCGCTGTGTCCCGCTGTGTCCTCGCTGTGTCCTCCGCTGTCTCCCACTTTGTCCCACGCTGTGTCCTACTGTGTCCCACTGTGTCCCTGCTGTGTCCCCCGATGTATCCCGCTGTGTCCCGCTGTGTCCCCCGCTGTGTCCCGCTGTGTCCCCGCAGGTTCACCGCTATTTCACGCTGTGTCCTGCTGTGTTCCGTGGTGTCCCGCTTTGTCCCCCGCTGTGTCCCTCTGTGTCCACTGCTGGGTCCCCGCTGGGTCCCGCTGTGTCTCGCTGTTTCACGCTGTGTCCTCGCTTTGTCCCATGCTGTGTTCCGCTGTGTCCTCCCTGTGTCCCCCGCTGTGTCCTGCTGTGTCCCCCGCTGTGCCCCGCAGTGTCCCGCTGTGTCCCGCTGTGTCCTCGCTGTGTCCCACTGTGTCCCCGCTGTTTCCCCGCTGGGTCCTGCTGTGTCCCGCTGTGTCCCGCTGGGTCCCCCGCTTTGTCCCGCTGTGTCCCCGCAGTGTCCCCGCTGTGTCCCGCTGTGTCCCACTGTGTCCTGTGGTGTCCCGATTTGTCCCCCGCTATGTCCCCTCCTGAGTCCCCTCTGTGTCCCCGCTGTGTCCCGCTGTGTCCCCCGCTGTGTCCCGCTGTGTCCCCCGCTGTGTCCTGCTGTGTCCCGCTGTGTCCTGCTGGGTCCCGCTGTGTCCCCGCTGTGTCCCCGCTGTGTCCCGCTGTGTCCCCAGCTGTGTCCCGCTGTGTCCCCGCAGGTTCACCGCTGTTTCACGCTGTGTCCCGCTGTGTTCCGTGGTGTCCCGCTTTGTCCCCCGCTGTGGCCTCCCTGAGCCACCTCTGTGTCCCCGCTGTGTCCCGCTGTGTCCTCGCTGTGTCCGCCTCTGTCTCCCGCTCTGTCCACCGCTGTGTCTCATGATTTGTCCCCGCTGGGTCCCACTGTGTCCCGCTCTGTCCCCCACTGTGTCCCCCACTGAGTCCTCTATGTGTCGCCACTGTGTCCCGCTGTGTCCTCGCTGTGTCCCCTGCTATCTCCCGCTTTTTCCCACGCTGTGTCCCGCTGTGTCCCACTTTGTCCTCGTTATGTCCCCGGCTGTGTCCTGCTGTGTTCCCGCTGTGTTCCAAGCTGTGTCCCGCTGTGTCCCGCTGTGTGCCCCGCTGTGTCCTGCTGGGTGCCGCTGTGTCCCCGCTGTGTCCCCGCTGTATCCTCGCTGTGTCCCGCTGTGTCTACTGCTGTGTCCCCACTGTGTCCCGCTGTGTCTCGCTGTGTCCCGCTGTGTCCTCGCTGTTTCCCACGCTGTGTTCTGCTGTGTCCTCGCTGTGTCCCCCGCTGTGTCCGTTGTGTACCCAGCTGTGTACCCCGCTGTGTCCCGCTGTGTCCCCGCTGTATCGACGCTGTGTCCCGCTTGGTCCCGCTGTGTCCTCGCTGTGTTCCCCGCTGTGTCCCGCTGTTTACCCCTCTGTGTCCCCCGCTGTGACCCGCTGTGTCCCGCTGTGTACTGCTGTGTCCCCCGCTGTGTCCCGCTGTGTCCCAATGTGTCCACGCTGTGTCCCCCGCTGTCTCCCGCTCTGTACCCCGCTGTGTCTCAAGCTTTGTCCCCGCTGTGTCCCACTGTGTCCCGCTGTGTCCCGCTGTGCCCCCACTGTGTCCCGTTGTGTTCACAGCTGTGTACCAAGCTGTGTAACGCTGTGTCCCCGCTGTATCGACGCTGTGTACCGCTGGGTCCCGCTGTGTCCTCGCTGTGTTCCCCGCTGGGTCCCGCTGGGTCCCCACTGTGTGCCCCGCTGTGTCCCAATGTGTCCCGCTGTGTCCCCCGCTGTGTCCCCCGCTGTGTCCCTATGTGTCCCACGCTTTGTCCCCCTTTGTCCCCGCAGTTTCCCCGCTGTGTGCCCGCTGTGTCCCGCTGTGTACCCCGCTGTGTCCAGCTGTGTCACCGCTGTGTCTCGCTGTGGTGA
>NW_012315881.1:0-2037 GCF_000151885.1 Dipodomys ordii
TCCCCGCTCTATCGATGCTGTGGTCCAGCTGGGTCCCGCTGTGTCCTCTTTTGTTCCCCGCTGTGTCCCGCTGTGTCCCCGGGCTGTGTCACTCGCTGTGTCCCCCGCTGTGTCCCACTGTGTCCCGCTCTGTCCCCCGCTGTGTCCTTGCTGTGTCCCCGGCTGTGTCCAGCTGTGTCCCGCTGTGTCCCCCGCTGTGTCCTTGCTGTGTCCCCGCTGTGTCCCGCTGTGTCCCGCAGTGTCCCCAGCTGTGTCCCGCTGTGTCACCGCTGTGTCCCGCTTTGTGCCTGCTGTGTACCCCGCTGTGTTCCTCTGTGTCCCCGGCTGTGTCCCGCTGTGTCCCCTGCTGTGTCCCCACTGTGTCACGCTGTGTTTCGCTATGTCCGGCTGTGTCCTCGCTCTGTCTCATTCAGTGTCCAGCTGTGTCCTCCCTGTGTCCCCCGCTGTGTCCCGCTGAGTCCCCTGCTGTGTCCCGCTGTGTCCCGCTCTGTCCCATCTGTGTCCCTCTGTGTCCAGCTCTGTCCCCGTTGTGTGTCCGCTGTGCCCCGCTGTGTACCCTTCTGTGTCACGCTGTGTCCCCTCTGTGTCCCGCTGTGTCCCTTGTCTGTCCCCCGCTGTCCACCGCTGTGTCCCCCGGCTGTGTCCCGCAGTGTCCCCGCTGTGTCCCGCTGTGTCCTACTGTGTCCCGTGGTGTCCCGCTTTTCCCCCTCTATGTCCCCTGCTGAGTCCCCTCTGTGTCCCCGCTGTGTCCAGCTGTGTCCTCGCTGTGTCCTCTGCTGTCTCCCGCTTTGTCCCCACGCTGTGTCCCGCTGGGTCCTGCTGTGTCCTCGCTTTGTCCCCCGCTGTGTCTCACAATTTGTCCTCGCTGTGTCCCACTGTGTCCCGCTGTGTCCCGCTGTGCCCCCACTGTGTCACCTTGTGTCCACAGATTTGTACCACACTGTGTAAGGCTGTATCCCCGCTGTATCGACGCTGGGTCCCGCGGGGTCCTGCTGTGTCCTCGCTGTGTTCCCTGCTGTGTCCTGCTGTGTCCCCCGGTGTGTCCCCCACTGTTTTCCTGTCTTTGTCCCCCGCTGTGTCCCGCTGTGTCCTCGCTGGCCCCCCCGCTGTTTCCCGCTGGGTCCCCCGCTGTGTCCCTCTGTATCCCGATGTGTCCCCTGCTCTGTACCCTGCTTTGTCCCGCTGTGTCCGCCGCTGTGTCCCGCTCTGTCTCCCCCTTGTCCCCGCTGTGTCCCGCTCTGTCCCGTGGTGTCCCGCTTTGTCCCCCGCGGTGTCCCCCGCTGAGTCCCCGCTGTGTCCCCGCTGTGTCCCGCTGTGTACTGTTGTGTCCCCCGCTGAGTACCGCTGTGTCCCCGCTGTGTCCCCGCTGTGTCCCAATGTGTCCCCGGCTGTGTCCCGCTGTGTCTACTGCTGTGTTCCTGCTGTGTCCCGCTGTGTCCCGCTGTGTCCCCCTGTGTCCTCACTGTGTCCCACGCTGTGTTCCGCTGAGTCCTTGCTGTGTCCTCCGATGTGCCCCGTTGTGTCCCCAACTGTGTACCCCGCTGTGGCCCACTCTGTCCCCGCTGTATCGACCCTGTGTCCCGCTGGGTTCTGCTGTGTCCTCGCTGTGTCCACCGCTGTGTCCTGCTGTGTCCACCGCTGTGTCCCGCTGTGTCCCCCGCTCTGTCCCGCTGTGTCCACCGCTGTGTCCCGCTGTGTCCCCCGCTGTGTCCCGCTGTGTCCTCGCTGTGTCCCCCGCTGTCTCCCGCTCTGTCCCCCGCTGTGTCTCACGCTTTGTCCCCGCTGTGTCCCACTGTGTTCTGCTGTGTCCCGCTGTGCCCCCACTGTGTCCCGTTGTGTCCACACCTGTGTACCACGCTGTGTAACGCTGTGTCCCCGCTGTATCGACGCTGTGTCCCGCTGGTTCCCGCTGTGTCCTCGCTGTGTTCCCCGCTGTGTCTCGCAGTGTCCCCCGCTGTGTCCCCCGCTGTGTCCTCGCTGTGTCCCCTGCTGTGTACACGCTGTGTCCTTGCTGTGTCCCCCGCTGTGTCCCGCTGT
>NW_012315882.1:0-2037 GCF_000151885.1 Dipodomys ordii
CCAGCGTGGGACACAGGGATGGACACATTTGGGACACAGTGGGGACACAGCAGGATTCAGCGGGGGACACAGCAGTACACAGCGAGACACAGCGGTACACAGCGGAGCACAGCAGGGACACAGCGGGGTGACACAGCGGGGGACACAGAGGGGTACACAGCGGGACACAGCAGTGGACAAAGCAGGACACAGTGAGGGACACAGCGAGGGAAACTGCGGGACTCTGCGGGAGACACAGCGAGGACACAGCGTGACACAGCGGAACACAGCGGGACACAGCAGGGACACAGCAGGGGACACAGCGGGACACAGAGGGGGACACAGCGGGACACAGAGGGGGACACAGCGGGACACAGCGGGACACAGTGGGGGACACAGCGATGACAAAGCGGGGATATAGCGGGACTCAACACGGTCACAGCGGAACACAGCAGGACACAGCGGGACACAGCGGGGACACAGCAGGGGACAGAGCGGGACACAGCGGGGGACACAGCGGGACACAGCGGGACACAGCAGGGGACACAGCGAGGACACAGCGGGACACATCTGGGACACAGCGGGAATCAGCGGGGGACACAGCGGGACACAGCGGGACACAGCGGGGACACAGCAGGGACACAGCGGGGGACACAGTGGGACACAGCAGGGGACACAGCAGGGGACACAGAGGGACAGAGCGGGACACAGCAGGGGACACAGGGGGGACACAGCGGGACACAGCGGGGGACACAGTGAGGACACATTGGGAAACAGCGGGGACACAGCGGGACAGAGGGGGACACAGCAGTACACAGCGGGACACAGCGGGGCACAGCAGGGACACAGCGGGGGACACAGCGGGAAACAGCGAGGGACACTGCGGGGGACACAGCGGGACACAATGTGGAACACAGAGAGTACACAGCGGGACCCAGCGGGACACAGCGTCGATACAGCGGGGACACAGCGTGACACAGCAGGGTACATAGCTGGGGACACAACGGGACACAGTGGGGGACATAGCGGGACACAGCGGGACACAGCGGGACACAGCGGGTCACAGCGGGGACAAAGCGGGGACTCAGCGGGGGACACAGCGGGGGACAAACGGGACACCACGGAATACAGCGGGATACAGCGGGACACAGGGGGGACACAGCAGGACACAGCGGGACACAGAGGGGGACAGAGCGGGGGACAAAGTGGGACACCACGAGTCACAGTGTGTCACATCGGGACACAGCGGCGACACTGCGGGGACACAGCGGGACAACATGGGGGACACAGCGGGACACAACGGAGACAGCATTGGACACAGGAGGGGATAGCGGGGGACAGAGAGGGGACACAGCGGAACACAGCGGTGACACAGCTGGACACAGCTGGGTACACAGCGGGACATAGAGGACACACAGCGGGGACACAGCGGGACACAGCGCGGAACTCACCGGGACACAGCGGGGGACACAACAAGGACACAGCGGAACACTGTGGGAGACACAGCCAGGACACATCCGGACCCAGTGGAACACAGTGTGACACAGCGGGGACACAGCAGGGGACACAGCGGGACACAGTGGGGGACACAGGGGGGACAAAGCGGGACACAGCGGGGCACTCAGCGGGACACAGCGGGACACAGCTGGGACACAGCAGGGAAAAAGCGGGACACAGTGGGGGACACAGGGGGGGACAAAGCGGGACACAGTGGGAGACACAGCGGGGGACACAGCGGGGGACACAGCTGGACACAGCGGGACACAGCAGGGGAAACAGGGGAGACCCAGCGGGACCCAGCGCGGGACACAGTGTGGACACATTGGGACACAGTGGGGACACAGTGGGACACAGCGGGGGGCACAGCAGTACACAGCGGGACACAGCGGGTCACAGCGAGGGACACAGAGGGGTACATAGCAGGACACAGTGGGGAACACAGGGAGGACACAGCGGGACCCAGCGGGACACAGTGTCGATACAGCGGGGAAACAGCGGGAAACAGTGGGGTACACAGCTGGAAACACAACGGGACACAGCAGGGGACACAGCGAGGAC
>NW_012315883.1:0-2037 GCF_000151885.1 Dipodomys ordii
CTCTCTCTCTCCTCTCTCTCTCTCTCTCTCTCTCTCTCTCTCTCTCATCGTCGTCGTCATCGTCATCATCGTCATCATCATCTCATCGTCATCGTCATCATCTTCTCTTTCTTCTGCTTATGATTTTCCTGCTTCTTCTGCTTCTACTGTTTCTCTTTCTGCTTCTCATTCTGCTTCTGCTTCTCCTTCTGCTTCTCGTATTGCTTCTGCTGCTCTTCCTTCTCCTTCTCCTACTTCTATTTCTTTTTCTGCTTTTGTTTTTCTGCTTCTTCTGCTTCTCCTTCAGCATCTCCTTCTCCTTATGCTTGTCCTTATGCTTCTTCTTCTACTTCTGCTACTCCTTCGCTTCTCCTTCTGCTTCTTCTGCTTCTCCTTCTGATTCTCCTTCTGCTTCTGCTTCTGTTTTTCCTTCTCCTTCTCGTTCTTCTGCTTTTCCTTCTGCTTCTCCTTCTCCTTCTGCTGCAACTGCTACTGCTTCTGCTTCTTCTGTTTCTTCTGCTTCTCTTTCTGCTTTTGATTCTCTTTCCGCTTCTGCTTCTCCTTCTGCTTCTCATTCTGCTTCTCCAGATTCTGCTTCTTCTGCTTCTCCTGCTTCTCCTTCTGCTTCAGGTTCTCCTTCTGCTTCTTCGGATTCTTATGTTTCTGCTTCTCCTGCTTCTGCTTCTTCTGCTTCCCCTCCTTCTCTTTCTGCTTCTCCCTCTGTTTCTGCTTCTCCTTCTGCTTCTGCTTCTTGTCCTTCTCCTGATTCTTCTACTTCTGCTTCTCCTGTTTCTGCATCTCCTCATTCTCCTTCTGTTGTTCTTTCTGCTTCTCCGGCTGCTTTTCCGTCTCCTGCTCCTTCTTCTGCTTCTCTTTCTGCTTTTCCTTCTGTTTCTCCTTCTTCTCGTTCTTCTGCTTTTCCTTCTGCTTCTCCTTCTGCTTCTGCATCTTCTGCTTCTTCTGCTACTGCATCTGCTTCTTCTGTTTCTTCTGCTTCTCCTTGTGCTTCTCCTACTGCTTTTGCTTCTCTTTCTGCTTCTGCTTCTCCTTCTGGTTCTCCTTCTTCTCCAGATTCTGCTTCTTCTGCTTCTCCTGCTTCTCCTTCTGCTTCAGGTTCTGCTTCTGCTTCTTCGAATTCTTATGGTTTTGCTTCTCCTGCTGCTGCTTCTTCTGCTTCTCCTGCTTCCCTTTCTGCTTTTCCTTCTGTTTCTGCTACTCCTTCTGCTTCTGCTTCTTCTCCTTCTTCTGTTTCTTCTGCTTCTTGTTATCCTGCTTCTGCTCCTCCTGCTTCTCGTTCTGCTTCTATTTCTGCTTCTCTTTCGGCTTCTCCTTCTCCTTCTCCTCCTGGTTCTGCTTCTCTTTCTGCTTCTGCTTCTTCTGATTCTCCAACTAATCCTTCTTCTTCTCCTTCTGTTTCTGCTTTTCTTTCTGCTTCTCCATCTCCTTCTGCTTCACCTTCTGCTGCTCCTTCTCCTCCTTCTGTTTCTCCCTTTGCTTCTGCTTCTTATGCTTCTTCTTGTTCTTCTGCTTCTGCTTCTCCTGCTTCTGCTTCTTATGATTCTACTGCTTCTTCTTCTGCTTCTGCTTCTTCTGCTTCTTCTGCTTCTACTTCTCTTTCTGCTTCGGCTTCTCCTGCTTGTTTTTCTGCTTCTTCTGCTGCTTCTCCTTCTGCTGCTTCTTCTACTTCTCCTTCTGCTTCTCTTTTTGATTCTCTTTCTGCTTCTGCTTCTTCTGTTTCTCCTGCCTGAATTTCTGGTTCTACTTCTTCTGCTGCTCCTCCTTCTCCTTCTGCTTCTCCTTCTGCTTCTTCTCTTTCGGCTTTTCCTGCTTCTGCTTCTTGTGCTTCTCCTGCTTCTCTTTCTGCTTCTCATTCCGCTTCTGCTTCTCCTTCTGCTTCTGCTTCTCCTCCTTCTCCTTCTCCTACTTCTGCTGCTCCTTCATCTTCTGCTTCTTCTGCTTCTCCTGCTTCTCCTTCTGCATCTCCTTCTGCTTGTGCTTGTCCTTATGCTTCTTCTTCTCCTTTGCTTCTCCTTCTTTTGCTTCTCCTTTTGCTTCTGC
>NW_012315884.1:0-2037 GCF_000151885.1 Dipodomys ordii
GAAGAAGAAGTATATTATTTTTAGTTGATGATTAAGAAGAAGGAGAAGCAGTAGAAGGAGAAGCATTAGAATCAGGAGAAGCAGAAGCAGGAGAAGCAGAAGCAGGAGAAGCATAAGATTAAGATTAGCAAATGAAGCAGACGCAGAAGCAGTGTGAGAAGCTGAAGAAGGAGAAGGAGAAGTTGCAGCAGAAGGAGAAGCAGAAGCAGAAAGAGAAGCAGAAACAGAAGGAGAACAAAAGGAGAAGCAGGAGAATCAGAAGAAGCAGAAGTAGAAACAGAAAGAGAAGTAGAAGAAGGAGAAGCAGAAGTAGAATCAGAAGAAACAGAAGAAGAAGAAGAAGAAGAAGAAGAAGAAGAAGAAGAAGAAGAAGAAGAAGAAGAAGAAGAAGAAGAAGAAGAAGAAGAAGAAGAAGAAACAGAAGCAAAAGAAACACAAGAAGGAGAAGAGCAGAAGCAGAAGGAAAAGCAGAAGCAAAGGAGAAACAGAAAGAGAAGCAGGAGAAGCTGAAGAAGCAGGAGAAGCAGAAGCAGAAGAAACAGGAGAAGCCGAAGAAGCAGAAGCAGAATCTGAAGCAGAAGGAGAAACAGAAGAAGCACAATCTGAAGCAGAAGCAGAAGAAACAGAAATAGTAGAATAAGCAGAAGCAGAAGCACCAGGAGAAGCAGAAGAAGAAGAAGGAGAAGGTGAAAGAGAAGGAGTAGGAGTAGGAGAAGCAAAAGGATAAGCAGAACCAGAAAGAGACGCAGAAGGAGAAGCAGCACGAGAAGTAGGAGTAGCAGGAGAAGAAGAAGCAGGAGAAGCAGAAGAAACAGAAGGCGCAGAAGCAGAATGAGAAGCAGAAGGAGAAATTGAAGCAGAAGCAGAAGGAGAAGCAGAAGCAGAAGAAGAAGCAGAAGAAGGAGAAGGACAAGGAGAAAGAGAAAGAAAAGCAGAAAGAGAAGCAGAACGAGAAGCAGGAGAAGCAGAAGCTGGAGAAGTCGAAGCAGAAGAAACAGAAGAAGGGGAAGAAGCAGAAGCAGAAGGAGAAGCAGAAAGAGAAGCAGGAGAAGCAGAAGAAGCAGCAGCAGAAGAAGCAGAAGCAGAAGAAGCCGAAAAAGCAAAAGCAGAATCTGAAGCAGAAGGAGAAGCAGGAGAAGCAGAAGAAGCAGAATCTGGAGAAGCAGAAGGAGAAGCAGAAGCAGAAAGAGAAGCAAAATCAGAAGGAGAAGCAGAAGAAACAGAAGAAGCAGAGGCAGTATCAGAAGAAGCAGAAGATTCAGAAGAAGAAGGAGAAGCAGAAGGAAAAGCAGAAGATCTAGAAGGAGAAGGAGAAGGAGAAACATGAGTAGACGCAGAAAGAGAAGCAGAAGAAGGAGCAGTAGAAGGAAAAGCGGCAGGAGAAAAAGAAAGAGCAGCAGAAGGAGAAGCAGGAAATGCAGAGACAGGAGAAGAACAAGCAGAAGAAACAGGAGAAGGACAAGACACAGAAGGAGAAGGAGAAGCAGAAAGAGAAGGAGGGGAAGCAGAAGAAGCAAAAGCAGGAGAAGCAGAAGCATAAGAATCCGAAGAAGCAGAAGCAGAACCTCAAGCAGAAGGAGAAGCAGGAGAAGCAGAAGAAGCAGAATCTGGAGAAGCAGAATGAGAAGCAGAAGGAGAAGCAGAAGCAGAAAGAGAATCAAAAGCAGAAGGAGAAGCAGAAGAAACAGAAGAAGTAGAAGCAGTAGCAGTTGTAGCAGAAGCAGTAGGAAAAGCAGAAGGAAAAGCAGAAGAACAAGAAGGAGAAGGAGAAACAGAAGGAGAAGCAGAAAGAGAAGCAGGTAAAGCAGAAGAAGAAGCAGAAGGAGAATCAGAAGGAGAAGCAGAAGAAGGAGAAGGAGAAGCAGAAGCAGAAGAAGATGCAGAAGGAGAAGCAGAAGAAGCAGAAACAGAAGGAGAAGCAGGAAAAGCAGAAGAAGCAGAAGCAAAAGGTGAAGCAAAAGAAGGAGAAGGAGAAGCAGAGGCAGAAGAAGAAGCATAAGGACAAGCACAAGCAGAAGGAGATGCAGAAGGAGAAGC
>NW_012315885.1:0-2037 GCF_000151885.1 Dipodomys ordii
GGACACAGCGGGGGACACAACGAGGACACAGCTTGAGACAGCGGGGGACACAGCAAGGACACAGTGGGCCAAAGTGGGGGACACAGCGGGACACAGTGGGGGACACAGCGGGACACAGCGGGGGACACAGCGGGACACAGCAGAGACACAGCAGGCCTCAGCGGGGGACACAGCAGTATACAGCAGGACACAGCGGGGACACAGCAAGGACACAGCGGGGGACAAAGCACGGGACACAGCGGGAAATAGCGGGTGACACAGCGAGGACACAGCAGGAGACAGCGGGGGATAAAGCAAGGACACAGCGGGACACAGCGGGGGACACATTGGAGGACACAGCGGGACATAGCGGGACACATCGGGGGACACAGGGGGGACACAGCAGTGACACAGCGGGACAAAGTGGGGGACACAGCGGGACACAGCGTTGGACACAGCGGGACACAGTGGTGGAAACAGCAAGGACACAGCGAGACACAGCTGGAAACAGCACCGATACAGCGGGGACACAGCGGACACTGCGGGGTACACAGCTGAGGACACAACGGGGCACATCGGGGGACACAGCGAGGACACAGCGGAACACAGCGTGGGACACAGCGAGGATACAGGGGGACACAGCGGGACCCAGCGGGACACAGCAGGAACACAGCAGTAGACACAGCGGGACACAGCAGGGGACACAGCGGGACACAGCGGGGGACACAGGGAGGACACAGTGAGACTGAGCAGTGTACACATGGAGACACTGCGGGACACGGTGGGGGACACAGCGAGGACACATTGATACACAGCGGGGACACAGCGGGACTCAGCAGGGGTCACAGCGGGTGACAAAACCGGGCACCACGGGACACAGTGTGACACAGCAGGACACAGCGGGGACATTGTTGGGTTTCAGCGGGACACAGCGGGGGACACAGCGGGACACAGAGGAGGACACAGCGGGACACAGTGGGGGACACATCGGGGGACACAGCGGGACACAGCGGGACACAGCGGGGGACACAGGGGGGACACAGCTGGACACAGCGGGGACACAGCGAGGACACAACGGGACCCAGCGGGACACAGCGTCGATGCAGCGGGGACATAGCAAGACAAAGCTGGGTACACAGCTGGGGTCACAAAGGGACAGAACGGGGGACACAGCGAGGACACAGCGGGACACCGCGGGACACAGCGGGGACACAGGGAAGACACAGCGGGACACAGCGGGGGACACAGCGGGTGACAAAGCCGGACACCACGGGACACAGTGTGACACAGCAGGACACAGCGGGGACACTTCAGGGACACAGGCGGACACACCGGGTTACACAGCGGGACACAGCGGGGGACACAGCGGGGGACAGCAGGGGACACAGCGGGGTACTCAGCGGGACACAGCGGGTGCACAGCGTGGACACAGCAGGAGACAGCGGGACACAGCAGGACACAGCGGAGGACAGAGTGGGGGACAGAGCGACGACACTGCGGGACACAGCGGGGACAGAGGGGGACTCAGCAGGGTCACAGCGGGACACAGCAGGGACACAGCAGGGACACAGTGGGGGACACAGCGGGACACAATGGGACACAGCAGGGGACACAGCAGGACACAGCGGGGGAGACAGCGGGGGACAGAGCGGGACACAACGGGGAACACAGCGAGGACACAGCGGGACCCAGCGGGACACAGCGTCGATACAGCGGGGACACAGCATTACACAGCGGGTTACAGAGCTGGGGACACAAAGGGACACAGTGGGGGACACAGCGGGACACAGCGGGACACAGTGGGACACAGACGGGACAAAGCGTGAGACACAGCAGGGGACAGAGCAGGGAGACAACGGGGGACACAGCGAGGACACAGCGGGGACACAGCAGGGACACAGCGGGGACTCAGCGGGGGACACAGCATGGGACAAAGCGGGACAACACGGAACACAGCGGGACACAGCGGGAAACAGCGGTGACTCTGCGGGGACACAGCGGGACACAGCGGGGGACACAGAGGGACACAGCGGGATACAGCGGGGGACACAGCGGGAC
>NW_012315886.1:0-2037 GCF_000151885.1 Dipodomys ordii
CCTCCTTCTCCTACTTCTGCTTCTCTTTCAGCTTCTGCTTCTTCTGCTTCTCCTGCTTCTCCTTCTGCATCTCCTTCTGCTTGTGCTTGTCCTTATGCTACTTCTTCTGCCTCTGCTTCTCCTTCTCCTTCTTTTGCTTCACCTTTTGCTTCTGCTTCTTCTGCTTTTCCTGCTTTTCCTTCTGCTTTTCCTACTGCTTCTGCTACAACTGCTACTGCTTCTACTTCTTCTTTTTCTTCTGCTTCTCCTTCTGCTTTTGATTCTCTTTCTGCTTCTGCTTCTCCTTCTGCTTCTCATTCAGCTTCTCCAGATTCTGATTCTTCTGCTTCTCCTGCTTCTCCTTCTGCTTCAGGTTCTGCTTCTGCTTCTTCGGATTCTTATGCTTCTGCTTCTCCTGCTTCTGCTTCTTCTGCTTCCCCTCCTTCTCTTTCTGCTTCTCCTTCTGCTTCTGCTTCTTGTCCTTCTCCTGTTTCTTCTGCTTCTGCTTCTCCTGTTTCTGCATTTCCTGCTTCTCCTTCTGCTGCTCTTTCTGTTTCTCCTGCCGCTTTTCCTTCTACTGCTCCTTCTTCTGCTTCTCTCTCTGCTTCTCCTTCTGTTTCTCCTTCTCCTTCTCGTTCTTCTGCTTTTCCTTCTGCTTCTCCTTCTGCTTCTGCATCTTCTGCTTCTTCTGCTACTGCCTCTGTGTCTTCTGTTTCTTCTGCTTCTCCTTCTGCTTTTGCTTCTCTTTCTGCTTCTGCTTCTCCTTCTGCTTCTCCAGATTCTGCTTCTTCTGCTTCTCCTGCTTCTCCTTCTGCTTCAGGTTCTGCTTCTGCTTCTTCGGCTTCTTCTGCTTCTGCTTCTCCTGCTGCTGCTTCTTCTGCTTCTCCTGCTTCTCTTTCTGCTTTTCCTTCTGTTTCTGCTTCTCCTTCTGCTTCTGCTTCTTCTCCTTCTGTTTCTTCTGCTTCTGCTTCTAATGCTTCTGCTTCTCCTGCTTCTCGTTCTGCTTCTCTTTCTGCTTCTCCTTCTCCTTCTTCTGCTTCTCCTTCTGCTTCTGCTTCTCCTTCTGCTTCTGCTTCAATTTCCCCTTCTGCTTCTCATTCTGCTTCTGCGTCTTCTGTTTCTTCTGCTTCTCCTGCTTCTGCTTCTCCTGCTTCTCCTACTTCTCGTGCTGCTTCTCCTTCTGCGTCTCTTTCTGCTTCTGCTTATTCTTTTGCTTCTCCTACTCCTAATCCTTCTCTTTCGCCTTCTCCCTCTTCTTGTTCTGCTTCTCCTGCTTCTTATGCTTCTCCTGCTTCTCTTTCTGCTTCTCTTTCTGCTTCTGCTTCTCCTTCTGCTTCTCCAGATTCTGCTTCTTCTGCTTCTCCTGCTTCTCCTTCTGCTTCTACGGCTTCTTCTGCTTCTGCTTCTCCTGCTGCTTCTTCTTCTGCTTCTCCTGCTTCTCTTTCTTTTTTTCCTTCTGTTTCTGCTTCTCCTTCTGCTTCTGCTCTTCTCCTTCTTCTGTTTCTTTTGCTTCTGTTTCTTCTGCTTCTTCTTCTTCTGTTTCTTCTGATTCTACTTCTGCTTCTCCTTCTTCTCCTCTTTCTGCTTCTACTTCTGCTTCTTCTGATTCTCCTGATTCTCCTTCGTGTTCTCCTTCTGTTTCTGCTTCTCTTTCTGCTTCTGCTTCTCCTTCTGCTGCTCCTTCTCCTTCTCCTTCTTCTGCTTCTCCCACTGCTTCTGCTTCTGCTTCTTTTGCTTATTCTTTTTCTTCTGCTTCTGCTGCTTCTGCTTCTACTGCTTCTCCTTATGCTTCTCCTTATGCTGCTGCTTCCTCTTCTTCTTCCTCTTCCTCTTCTTCTTCTTCTTCTTCTTCTTCTTCTTCTTCTTCTTCTTCTTCTTCTTCTTCTTCTTCTTCTTCTTCTTCTTCTTCTTCTTCTTCTTCTTCTTCTTCTTCTTCTTCTTCTTCTTCTTCTTCTTCTTCTTCTCTTTCTTCTGCTTCTGCTTTTCCTGCTTCTTCTGCTTCTATTGCTTCTCTTTCTGCTTCTCATTCTCCTTCTGCTTCTCCTTCTGCTTCTCCTA
>NW_012315887.1:0-2037 GCF_000151885.1 Dipodomys ordii
AGCTTTGTCCCCTGCTGTGTCCCTGCTGTGTCCCCGCTGTGTCCAGCTGTGTCCCGCTGTGTCACCCTGTGTCCCGCTGTGTCCCCCGCTGAGTCCCGCTGTATCCCCGCTGTGTCCCGCTGTGTCCTTTCTGTGTCACCCGCTGTGTCCCGCTGTGTCCCCAGCTGTGTCCCAGTTGTGTCCCTCGAGTTGTCCTCGCTGTGTCCCTCTGTTTCCCTCTGTGTCCCCCGCTGTGTCCCGTTGTGTCCCCCGCTGTGTACCCCGCTGTGTCCAGCTTTGGACCACACTGTGTCCAGCTGTGTCCCCCGCTGTGTCCCGCTGTGTGCGCCGCAGTGTCCAGCTGTGTCCCCGCTGTGTACCTGGTGTGTCCCCTGCGTTGTCCTAGCTGTGTCCCTCTGTTTCCCTCTGTGTCCCCCGCTGTGTCCCGTTGTGTCCCCCGCTGTGTACCCCGCTGTTTCCGGCTGTGTCCCCCGCTGTGTCCCGCTGTGACAAATGCTGTGTCCCCGCTGTGTCCGGCTGTGTCCCAGATGTGTCCTGCTGTGTCCCCGCTGTGTCCCCGCTGTGTCCCGCTGTGTACCCCTCTGTTTCCAGCTGTGTCCCCGCTCTGTCCTGCTGTGTCCTCACTGTGTCCCCCATTGTGTCCCGCTGTGTCCCCCGCTGTGTCCGACTGTGCCACACTGTGTCCCGCTCTGTCCCTGATGTATCCCACTGTATCCCGCTGTGTCCTCGCTCTATCACACGCTCTGTCCCCGATGTGTCCCGCTGTGTCCCCGCTGAGTCCCGCTCTGTCCCCCGCTGTGTCCCCGCTGTGTCCCGCTGGGTCCCACTGTGTCCCCTATTGGGTCCCCGTTGTGTCCCGCTGTGTCCCGCTGTGTCCTCGCTGTGTCCCCCGCTCTGTCCCGCTGTGTCCTCGCTTTGTCCCCCGCTGTGACCTGCTGTGTCCCCTGCTGTGTCCCGCTGTGTCCCCACTGTGTCCCCCGCTGTGTCCCGCTATTTCCCCCGCTTTGTCACCCGCAGTGTCCCGCTGTGTCCCGCTGTGTCCCGCTGTGTCCTCGAATATCCCCCGCTCTGTCCCGCTGTGTCCTCACTGTGTCCCCCGCTGTGTCCCGCTATTTCCCCCGCTCTGTCCCCCGCTGTGTCCCCCGCTATGTCCCGCTATTTCCCCCGCATTTCCCCCCGCAGTGTCCCACTGTGTCCCGCTGTGTCCTTGCTTTGTCCTGCAGTGTCCCCCACTCTGTCCCCGCTTTGTTCGGTTGTATCCCCCACTGTGTCCCACTGTGTCCCCCACTTTGTCCCGCTCTGTGCTTCTGCAGTGTCCCCGCTTTGTCCCAGTGTGCCCCACTGTGTCCAGTGGTGTCCCGATTTGTCCCCCGCTGTGTCACCCGCTGAGTCCCATCTGTGTCCCCGCTGTGTTCCGCTGTTTCCCCCTGTGTCCCCCGCTGTGTCCCGCTGTGTCCCGCTGTGTCCCCCGCTTTGTCCCGCTGTGTCCCCGGAGTGTCCCTTCTGTGTCCCCGCTATGTCCCGCTGTGTCCTCGCTGTGTCCCCCGCTGTCTCCCGCTTTGTCCCACACTGTGTCCCGCTGTGTGCTGCTGTGTCCTCGCTGTGTCCCTCGCTGTGTCCCGCTGTGTCCCCGATTTGTCCCCCGCTGTGTCCCACTGTGTCCCGCTGTCTAGCCTGCTGTGTCCCGCTATGTTCCCGCAGTGTCCCCGCTGTGTCCTGCTGTGTCCCCCTGTGTCCCGGGGTGTCCCGCTTTGTCCCCCGCTGTGTCCCCCGGTGAGTCCCCGGTGTGTCCCTGCTGTGTCTCGCTGTGGCCTCCCTGTGTCCCCCGCTGTGTCCCGCTGTGTCCCCCGCTGTGTCCCGCTGTTTCCTTGCTATGTTCCCCGCTGTGAGCCTGCTGTGTACCCCTCTGTGTCCCCCTCTGTGTCCCGCTTTTTCCCCCGCTGTGTCCCACTTTGTCCCGCTGTGACCAATGCTGTGTCCCCGCTCTGTCCAGCTGTGTGCCCAATGTGTCCCGCTGTGTCCCCGCTGTGTCCCCTC
>NW_012315888.1:0-2037 GCF_000151885.1 Dipodomys ordii
GCGGGGGACACAGCGGGACACACCGGAACACACACTGTGGGATACAGCAGGACACAGCGGAGGACACAGCGGGGGACACAGCGGGACACAGCGCGGGACACAGCGGGGAAACAGCAGGACACAGCGGGGACACAGCGGGGACACAGCGGGGACACAGCCGGGCACAGCAGGACATAGGGGGACACAGCGGGGACACAGCGGGACACAGTGCGGACACAGAGGGACACAACGGGGACACAAAAGGACACAGCAGGGCCACAGCAGGGGTCACAGTGGGGAACACAATGGGACATAGCGGGACACAGCGGGGGAGAGCGGGGACACAGCGGGACACAGCGGGGACACAGCGGGGACTCACCGGGTGACAGAGCTGGAGACAAAGCACGACACCACGGGACCCTGGGGGACACAGCGGGACACAGCGGGACACAGCGGGGGAACACAGCAGGGACACAGCGGGGAAACAGCGGGACACAGCAGGGGACACTGCGGGGACACAGCGGGGGACACTGCGGGGGACACAGCTGGACACAGAGGGACACAGCCGGGACACAGCATTGACACATCGGGGGACACAGCGAGGACACAGAGGGGGACACAGCGGGGGACACAGCGGGGACACAGTGGGACACAGCATGGACACAGCAGGGGACACAGCCGGGGACACAGCTGGACCCAGCCTGCACAGCGGAGGACAAAGCAGGGCACACAACGGTAAACAGCGTGACACAGCGGGGAAACATCGGAGACACAGCAGGACACAGCGGGGACACAGCGAGGACACAGCGGGGGACACAGCTGGACACAGCGGGACACAGCAGGGACACAGATGTGGACACAGCGGGGACACAGCGGGGGACACAGCGGGGGACACAGCTGGACACAGCGGGGGACACAGTGGGGACACAGCGAGGGACACTGTGGGGGACACAGCAGGACACAGAGGGACACAGCCGGGACACAGGATTGACACATCGGGGAACACAGCGGGGACACAGTGGGGATCACAGCGGGGGACACAGCGGGGACACAGAGGGACACAGTGGGGACACAGCAGGGGACACAGCCGGGGACACAGCTGGACCCAGCGGGGCACAGCGGAGGACAAAGCAGGGCACACAACGGTAAACAGCGTGACACAGCGGGGAAACATCGGAGACACAGCAGGACACAGCGGGACACAGCGGGACACAGCGGGGGGACACAGCAGGGACACAGCGGGGAAACAGCGGGACACAGCCGGGGACACTGCGGGGACACAGCGGGGGACACTGCGGGGGACACAGCGGGACACAGAGGGACACAGCCGGGACACAGGATTGACACTTCGGGGGACACAGCGAGGACACAGCGGGGGACACAGTGGGGACACAGTGGGACACAGCATGGACACAGCAGGGGACACAGCCGGGGACACAGCTGGACCCAGCTGGGCACAGCGGAGGACAAAGCAGGGCACACAACGGTAAACAGCGTGACACAGCGGGGAAACATCGGAGACACAGCAGGACACAGCGGGGACACAGCGAGGACACAGCGGGGGACACAGCTGGACACAGCGGGACACAGCAGGGACACAGATGTGGACACAGCGGGGACACAGCGGGGGACACAGCGGGGGACACAGCTGGACACAGCGGGGGACACAGTGGGGACACAGCGAGGGACACTGTGGGGGACACAGCAGGACACAGAGGGACACAGCCGGGACACAGGATTGACACATCGGGGAACACAGCGGGGACACAGTGGGGATCACAGCGGGGGACACAGCGGGGACACAGAGGGACACAGTGGGGACACAGCAGGGGACACAGCCGGGGACACAGCTGGACCCAGCGGGGCACAGCGGAGGACAAAGCAGGGCACACAACGGTAAACAGCGTGACACAGCGGGGAAACATCGGAGACACAGCGGGACACAGCGGGGGACAGCGGGGACAAAGCGGGACACAGCGGGACACGGCGGGGGACACAGCGGGGGACACAGCCGGACACAGCGGGGACACAGCAGGACACAGCGGGGACACAGCAGGA
>NW_012315889.1:0-2036 GCF_000151885.1 Dipodomys ordii
CTTCTCCTATTGCTTCTGTTGCAATTCCTTATCCTTCTCCTTCTCCTACTTCTGCTTCTCCTTCTGCTTCTTCCGCTTTTCCCGTGTCTCGTTCTGCATCTTCTTCTGCTTCTGCTTCTCCTTCTGCTGCTTCATCTGCTACTCCTTCTTCTGCTTCTCCTTCTGATTCTCCTTCTACTTCTCTTTCTGCTGCTCCTTCTCCTTCTTCTGCTTCTCCCTCTGATTCTTCTTCTTATGCTTATTCTTTTTGTACTGCTTCTGCTTCTCCTGCTTCTGCTTCTTCTGCTTCTACGTCTTCTCCTTATGCTTCTCCTTCTCCTTCTTCTTCTTCTTCTTCTTCTTCTTCTTCTTCTTCTTCTTCTTCTTCTTCTTCTTCTTCTTCTTCTTCTTCTTCTTCTTCTTCTTCTTCTTCTTTTTCTTCTGCTTCTTCTTTTCCTGCTTCTTCTGCTTCTACTGCTTCACTTTCTGCTTCTCATTCTGCTTCTGCTTCTCCTTCTGCTTCTCCTATTGCTTCTGCGGCGCTTCCTTCTCCTTCTCCTACTTCTACTTCTCCTTCTGCTTCTGCTTCTTCTGCTTCTCCTGCTTCTCCTTATGCATCTTCTTCTGCTTCTGCTTTTCCTTCTGCTGCTGCTTCTGCTTCTGTTTCTCCTTCTGCTTCTCCTTCTGCTTCTCCTTCTGATTCTCCTTCTGCTTCTCGTTCTTCTGCTTTTCCTTCTGCTTCTCCTTCTGCTTTTGCTGCAACTGCTACTGCTTCTGCTTTTTCTGTGTCTTTTGCTTCTCCTTCTGCTTTTGATTCTCTTTCTTCTTCTGCTTCTGCTTCTACTTCAGCTTCTAATTCTGCTTCTCCAGATTCTGCTTCTTCTCCTTCTCCTGCTTCTCCTTCTGGTTCAGGTTCTGCTTCTGCTTCTTCGGATTCTTATGCTTCTGCTTCTCCTGCTTCTGCTTCTTCTGCTTCCCCTCTTTCTCTTTCTGCTTCTCCTTCTGTTTCTGCTTCTCCTTCTGCTTCTGCTTCTTGTCCTTCTCCTGTTTTCTGCTTCTGCTTCTCCTGCTTCTGCTTCTTCTGCTTTTCCTGCTTCTCTTTCTGCTTCTCCTTCTGCTCCTTCTCCTTATTCTGTTTCTTCTTCTTCTGCTTCTCCCGCTTCTGCTTCTTATGTCTCCTGCTTCACGTTCTGCTTCTCTTCGTCGGCTTCTCTTTCTATTTCTGCTTCTGCTTCTTCTGATTCTGCTTCTTCTCCTTCTTCTTCTCCTTCTGCTTCTGTTTCTTCTGCTTCTCCTGCTTCTCCTTCTGCATCTCCTTCTGCTTGTGCTTTTCCTTCTGCTTCTTCTTCTGCTTCTGCTTCTCCTTCTCCTTCTTCTGCTTCTCCGTCTGCTTCTGCTTCTTCTTCTTTTCCTGCTTCTCCTTCTGCTTCTCCTTCTGTTTCTCCTTCTCTTTCTTCTGCTATTCCTTCTGCTTCTCTTTCTGCTTCTGCATCTTCAGCTTCTTCTGCTACTGCTTCTGCTTCTTCTGTTTCTTCTGCTTCTCCTTCTGCTTTTGCTTCTCTTTCTGCCTCTGCTTCTTCTTCTGGTCCTCCTTCTTCTTCTCCAGATTCTTCTTCTTCTGCTTCTCCAGCTTCTCCTTCTCCTTCAGGTTCTCCTTTTGCTTCTTCGGCTTCTTCTGCTTCTATTTCTGCTTCTCCTTCTGTTTCTGCTTCTCTTTCTGCTTCTACTTCTTCTCCATCTTCTATTTCTTCTGATTCTGCTTCTCCTGCTTCTGCTTCTCCTGCTTCTCCTTCGGTTTCTCTTTATGCTTCTCCTTCTGCTTCTCCTTCTTCTGCTTCTACTACTGCTTCTGCTTCTCCTTCTGCATTTTCAGTTTCAATTTCTCCTTCTTCTGCCTTTCATTATGCTTCTGCTTCTCCTGCTTCTGCTCCTTCTGCTTCTCCTGCGTCTCCTTCTCCTTCTCTTTCTGCTTCTGCTTATCCTTCTGTTTCTCCTACGCCTAATCCTTCTCTTTCTCCTTCTCCTTCTTCTGCTTCTCCTGCTGCTTCTTCTTCTGC
>NW_012315890.1:0-2036 GCF_000151885.1 Dipodomys ordii
GCTTCTCTTTCTGCTTCTGCTTCTCCTTCTCCTTCTGCTTCTCCCTCTGATTCTGCTTCTTATGCTTATTCTTTTTCTTCTGCTTCTGCTTCTCCTGCTTCTGCTTCTTCTGCTTCTACTGCTTCTCATTATGCTTCTCCTTTTGCTTCTCCTTATACTTCTTCTTCTTCTTCTTCTTCTTCTTCTTCTTCTTCTTCTTCTTCTTCTTCTCTTTCTTCTGCTTCTGCTTTTCCTGCTTCTTCTGCTTCTACTGCTTCTCTTTCTGCTTCTCATTCTGCTTCTGCTTCTCCTGCTTCTCCTATTGCTTCTGCTGCTCTTCCTTCTCCTTCTCCTACTTCTGCTTCTCCTTCTGCTTCTGCTTCTCCTTCTGCTTCCCCTTATATTTCTCTTTCTCCTTCCCGTTCTTCTGCTTCTACTTCTGGTTTTGCTTCTGCTACTAATGCTTCTTCTGTTTCTTTTGCTTCTGCTTCAGTTGCTTCTCCTTCTTAGCTTCTCCTGCTTCTCCTGCTTCTGTTTCTGCTTCTTCTCCTTCCCTTTCGGGTTCTCCTGCTTCTGCTTCTTGTGCTTCTCCTGCTTCTCTTTCTGCTACTCATTCTGCTTCTGCTTCTCCTTCTGCTTCTGCTTCTCCTCCTTCTCCTTCTCCTACTTCTGCTTCTCCTTCAGCTTCTGCTTCTTCTGTTTCTCCTGCTTCTCCTTCTGCATCTCCTTCTGCTTGTGCTTGTACTTATGCTTCTTCTTCTGCTTCTCCTGCTTCTTTTGGTTCACCTTTTGCTTCTGCTTCTTCTGCTTTTCCTGCTTCTCCTTCGGCTTCTCCCTCTGCCTCTCCTTCTGCTTCTCCTTCTGTTTCTCCTTCTCCTTCTCGTTCTTCTGCTTTTCCTTCTGCTTCTACATCTTCTCCTTCTCCATCTGCTTCTGCTTCTTATGCTTGTTCTTAATTCTTCTGCTTCTGCTTCTCCTGCTTCTGCTTCTTCTGCTTATCCTGCTTCTCTTTCTGCTTCTCCTTCTGCTTCTGCTCCTCCTTCTGCTTCTGCTCCTTCTATTTCTTCTTCTTCTGCTTCTCCCGCTCTGCTTCTTCTGCTTCTCCTGCTTCTCGTTCTGCTTCTCTTCGTCGGCTTCTCTTTCTACTTCTCCTTCTGCTTCTTCTGATTCTGCTTCTTCTCCTTCTTCTTCTCCTTCTGCTTCTGCTTCTTCTGCTTCTCCTGCTACTCCTTCTGCATCTCCTTCTGCTTGTGCTTTTCCTTCTGCTTCTTCTTCTGCTTCTGCTTCTCCTTCTTCTGCTTCTCCGTCTGTTTCTGCTTCTTCTGTTTTTCCTGCTTCTCCTTCTGCTTCTCATTCTTCTTCTCCTTCTGTTTCTCCTTGTCGTTATTCTGCTATTCCTTCTGCTTCTCTATCTGCTTCTGCATCTTCAGCTTCTTCTGCTACTGCTTCTGCTTCTGCTTCTTCTGTTTCTTCTGCTTCCCTTTCTGCTTCTCCTTCTGCTTTTGCTTCTCTTTCTGCTTCTGCTTCTCCTTCTTCTCCAGATTCTGCTTCTTCTGCTTCTCCTGCTTTTCCTTCTGCTTGAGGTTCTGCTTCTGCTTCTTCAGCTTCTTCTGCTTCTATTTCTACTTCTCCTTCTGTTTCTGCTTCTCTTTCTGCTTCTGCTTCTTATCCTTCTTCTATTTCTTTTGATTCTGCTTCTCCTGCTTCTGCTTCTCCTGCTTCTCCTTCTGTTTCTCTTTATGCTTCTCCTTCTGCTTCTCCTTTTTCTGCTTCTACTTCTGCTTCTGCTTCTGCTTCTCCTTCTGCTGCTCTTTCAGCTTCTCCTGATGCTTTTCCTTCTCCTGCTCCTTCTTCTGCTTCTCTTTCTGCTTCTCCTTCTGTTTCTCCTACTCCTTCTCGTTCTTCTGCTTTTCCTTCTGCTTCTGCTTCTTCTGCTACTGCCTCTGCTTCTTCTGTTTCTTCTGCTTCCCCTTCTGCTTCTCCTTCTGCTTTTGCTTCTCTTTCTGCTTCTGCTTCTCCTTCTTCTTCTCAGATTCTGCGTCTTCTGCTTCTCCTGA
>NW_012315891.1:0-2036 GCF_000151885.1 Dipodomys ordii
TTCTGCTTCTCCTTCTGCTTCTCCAGATTCTGCTTCTTCTGCTTCTCCTGCTTCTCCTTCTGCTTCAGGTTCTGCTTCTGCTTCTTCGGATTCTTATGCTTCTGCTTCTCCTGCTTGTGCTTCTTCTGCTTCCCCTCCTTCTCTTTCTGCTTCTCCTTCTGTTTCTGCTTCTCTTTCTGCTTCTGCGTCTTCTCCTTCTTCTGTTTCTTCTGCTTCTCCTGCATCTGCTTCTCCTGCTTCTCGTCCTGCTTCTCTTTCTGCTTTTCTTTCTGCTTCTCCTTCTCCTTCTTCTGCTTCTCCTTCTGCTTCTGCTTCTTCTTCTGCTTCTGCTTCAATTTCTCCTTCTGCTTCTCATTCTGCTTCTGCTTCTCATTCTGCTTCTGCGTCTTCTGTTTCTTCTGCTTCTCCTGCTTCTGCTTCTCCTGCTTCTTCTACTTCTCGTGCTGCTTCTCCTTCTGCGTCTCTTTCTGCTTCTGCTTATCCTTTTGCTTCTCCTACTCCTAATCATTCTCTCTCGCCTTCTCCGTCTTCTTCTTCTGCTTCTCCTGCTGCTTCTGCTTCTGCTTATTCTACTATTTCTGTTTCTTCTGCTTCTGCTTCAGATTGTGCTTTTTCTGTTTCTCCTTCTGCTTCAGATTCTGCTTCTGCTTCTTTGGCTTCTCCTGTTTCTTCTGCTTCTGCTTCTCCTGCTTCTTCTGCTTCTCCTGCTTCTCTTTCTGCTTCTCCTTCTGCTTCTGCTCTTCTCCTTCTTCTGTTTCTTTTGCTTCTGTTTCTTCTGCTTCTTCTTCTGTTTCTTCTGATTCAACTTCTGCTTCTCCTTCTTCTCTTCTTTCTGCTTCTAATTCTGCTTTTTCTGATTCTCCTGCTTCTCCTTCTTGTTCTCCTTCTGTTTCTGCTTCTCTTTCTGTTTCTGCTTCTCCTTCTCCTTCTCCTTCTTATGCTTCTCCCACTGCTTCTGCTTCTGCTTCTTTTGCTTATTCTTTTTCTTCTGCTTCTGCTACTCCTGCTTCTGCTTCTACTGCTTCTCCTTATGCTTCTTCTTCTTCTTCTTCTTCTTCTTCTTCTTCTTCTTCTTCTTCTTCTTCTTCTTCTTCTTCTTCTTCTTCTTCCCTTTCGTCTGCTTCTTCCTTTCCTGCTTCTTCTGCTTCTACTGCTTCTCTTTCTGCTTCTCATTCTGCTTCTGCTTCTCCTTCTGCTTCTCCTATTGCTTCTGCTGCCCTTCCTTCTCCTTCTCCTTCTCCTACTTCTGCTTCTCCTTCTGCTTTTTGCTTCTTCTGCTTCTCCTGCTTCTCCTTCTGCATCTTTCTTCTGCTTCTGCTTCTCCTTCTGCTGCTTCTTCTGCTTCTGCTTCTCCTACTTCTGCTTCTCCTTCTGCTTCTCCTTCTGCTTCTCCTTCTGCTGCTCCTTCTGCTTCTCGTTCTACTTCTGATTCTCCTTCTGCTCTTCCTACTCCTAATCCTTCTCTTTCTCCTTCTCCTTCTTCTTCTTCTGCTTCTCGTTCTGCTTCTGCTACTGCTTCTTCTGCTTGTTCTGTATCTTCTGCTTCAGGTCCTGCTTCAGCTTCTTCAGCTTCTTCTGTTTCTTGTGCTTCTGCTTCTCCTGCTAGTGCTTCTTCTCCTTCTCTTTCTGCTTCTCCTTCTGCTTCTGCTTCTCCTTCTGCTCCTTCTCCTTCTTCTGTTTCTTCTTCTTCTTCTTCTGCTTCTCCCGCTTCTGCTTCTTCTGCTTCTCCTTCCTTTGCTCTGCTTCTCCTTCTCCATCTTCTACTTCTCTTTCTGCTTCTGCTTCTTCTGATTCTCCAACTAATCCTTCTTCTTCTCCTTCTGTTTCTGCTTCCCTTTCTGCTTCTTCATCTCCTTCTGCTTCACCTTCTGCTGCTCCTTCTCCTTCTTCTGTTTCTCCCTCTGCTTCTGCTTCTGCTTCTTATGCTTCTTCTTGTTCTTCTGCATAAACTTCTCTAGTTTCTGCTTCTCCTGCTTCTGCTTCTTATGCTTCTACTGCTTCTTCTTCTGAATAAGCTTCTTCAGCTTCTACTTCTC
>NW_012315892.1:0-2036 GCF_000151885.1 Dipodomys ordii
GCACTTCCTTCTCCTTCTCCTTCAGCTACTACAGCTTCTCCTTCTGCTTCAGCATCTTCTGCTTCTCCTTCTGCTTCTGCTTCTCCTTCTGCTGCTTTTTCTGCTTCAGCTTCTCCTTCTTCTACTTCTCCTTCTGATTCTCCTTCTGCTTCTCCTTCTCCTTCTACTCCTTCTCCTTCTTCTGCTTCTCCCTCTGATTCTGCTTCTAATGCATATTCTTTTTCTTCTACTTCTGCTTCTCTGCTTCTGCTTCTTCTACTTCTACTGCTTCTCCTTTTGCTTCTCCTTCTCCTCCTCCTCCTTCTCCTCCTCCTCCTCCTCTTCCTCCTCCTCGTCCACCTCCTCCTCCTCCTCCTCCTCCTCCTCCTTCTTCTTCTTCTTCTTCTTCTTCTTCTTCTTCTTCTTCTTCTTCTTCTTCTTCTTCTTCTTCTTCTCTTTCTTCTGCTTCTTCTTTTCCTGCTTCTTCTGCTTCTACTGCTTCTCCTTCTGCTTCTCATTCTGCTTCTGCTTCTCCTTCTGCTTCTCCTATTTCTTCTGCGGCTCTTCCTTCTCCTACTTCTCCTTCTCCTTCTGCTTCTGCTTCTTCTGCTTCTCCTGCTTCTCCTTCTGCATCTTCTTCTGCTTCTGCTTCTCCTTCTTCTGCTTCTTCTGTTTCTGTTTCTCCTTCTGCTTCTCCTTCTGCTTCTTCTGCTTCTCCTTCTTCTTCTTCTGCTTCTCCTTCTGCTTCTCCTTCTGCTTCTCCTTCTGTTTCTCCTTCTCCTTCTCGTTCTTCTGCTTTTCTTTCTGCTTCTTCTTCTGCTTCTGATGCAACTGCTACTGCTTCTTCTGTTTCTTCTGCGTCTCCTTCTGCTTTTGATTCTCTTTCAGCTTCTGCTTCTCCTTCAGCTTCTCATTCACCTTCTCCAGATTCTGCTTCTTCTGCTTCTCCTGCTTCCGCTTTTGCTTCAGGTTCTGCTTCTGCTTCTTCGGATTGTTATGCTTCTGATTCTCCTGCTTCTGCTTCTTCTGCTTCTTCTGCTGCCCCTCCTCTTTCTGCTTCTCCTTCTGTTTCTGCTTCTCCTGCTTCTGCTTCTTCTGCTTTTCCTGCTTCTCTTTCTGCTTCTCCTTCTGCTTTTCCTTCTCCTTCTGCTTCTACTCCTTCTCCTTCTTCTGTTTCTTCTTCTTCTGCTTCTCCCACTTCTGCTTCTTCTGCTTCTCCTGCTTCTCTTTCTGCTTCTCTTCGTCGGCTTCTCTTTCTACTTCTGCTTCTGCTTCTTCGGATTCTGCTTCTTCTACTTCTTCTCTCCTTCTGCTTCTGCTTCTTTTGCTACTCCTGCTTCTCCTTCTGCATCTCCTTCTGCTTGTGCTTTTCCGTCTGCTTCTTCTTTTGCTTCTGCTTCTCCTTCTCCTTCTTCTGCTTCTCCGTCTGATTCTGCTTCTTCTGCCTTTCCTGATTCTCCTTCTGCTTCTCCTTCTTCTTCTCCTTCTGTTTCTCCTTCTCCTTCTCGTTCTTCTGCTATTCCTTCTGCTTCTCTTTCTGCTTCTGCATCTTCAGCTTCTTCTGCTACTGCTTCTGCTTCTTCTGTTTCTTCTGCTTCTCCTTCTGCTTCTCCTTCTGCTTTTGCTTCTCTTTCTGCTTCTGCTTCTCCTTCTGGTTCTCCTTCTTCTTCTCCAGATTCTGCTTCTTCTGCTTCTCCTTCCGCTTCAGGTTCTGCTTCTGCTTCTTCGGCTTCTTCTGCTTCTATTTCTGCTTCTCCTTCTGTTTCTGTTTCTCTTTCTGCTTCTGTTTCTTCTCCTTCTTCTATTTCTTCTGCTTATGCTTTTACTGCTTCTCCTTCTGTTTCTCTTTATTCTTATCTTTCTGCTTCTCCTTCTCCTTCTTCTGCTTCTCCTTCTGCTTCTGCTTCTCCTTCTGCATCTTCTTCTGTTTCAATTTCTCCTTCTTCTGCTTTTCATTCTTCTTCTGCTTCTCCTGCTTCTGCTTCTTCTGCTTCTCCTGCTTCTCCTTCTCCTTCTCTTTCTGCTTCTGCTTATCCGTCTGTTTCTCCTACTCCTAA
>NW_012315893.1:0-1030 GCF_000151885.1 Dipodomys ordii
GGAGGGAGGAGCGGATGACAGCACAGCCCTGGGGCACCTGAAGTTTCCACTCTTGGGGCCAAGGGTGGAGGAAGGTAAAAGTTGCCTCTGGGGAGGTGGACACTGCCTGGCCTGCCCTCTTGCCCATGGCACCGAGATGCCCCCCCCCCCCGCACACCAGGCTCCATCCCTCTGCGAGATGCCACCTCTCCAGCTGCAAGTGACAGCAGCAGAGGAGGCAGAGCTGTGAACACACCCCGCTCCTCGACCCAAACTGGGCAGCCAGAGGGTGGCGGGGGAGAAGCCAGGAAAAGCTCCAGGCCGCCCGGGGCGGCGCCGGGCCCGCGTCCCGGGTCCGGGGCCGCGGCGGCGCCGGGGGGAGGCTCGCTTCTCCGCAGTCCCGGCGCGCTGCAGCCCCGAGGTAAATTTAGGTCAAAAGGACCCAACCTGCCAGCGAGATGCAGGCTCCGGGAAGGGGCTGCGGTGCGGTGGCCAAGCGCAGGCTGGGGCGCGGCACAGGTCCCTCGCCGTCCCCACCTCTGCCCCGCGGTGTCCCGGCCACCAGGGCCTGGGTCTGCCCCGCGGGCGGCGGGGTGGGGATGCTCCGAGCCGGCGGGCGGCCCCTGGGACCCCGCGGGCTCCGGGCTCCCCGCCTGCCCAACGCCGGGGCTGGGCCTAGGCAGCCTCGGAGGTGCGGGCGGCCCCGGCGACCTCGGGACCCAACTCGGGTCCGTCCCAGCCCGGGGCCCGGCGCGGCCCAGCCGAGGCCAGCGGGGCTCCGGCCGCTCGGAGGCCGCGGGGGAAGGGGCGCCGGGGCCGCGTCCCTCCACGTGGCGGGGCGCGGGGCGCGGGGCGGCGCACGTGGGGTCCCTGTGGAGCAGCCCCGCGGCTTTGTCTGCAGTCCCGGCGGGGGTCTCCGCCCCTTGAGGGCAGGGGACCGGGGCGCCTGGACCCCGCGGCGGCGGCGTCTCCCGCCCGGGCCCGGCTCCAGTCAGCTCACCTGGGCTCGGCGCCGCCGCCTCCGGCGCTCGGGGTCCCCGGCTCGGCTCCG
>NW_012315894.1:0-2036 GCF_000151885.1 Dipodomys ordii
CAGAAGCAGAACCTGAAGCAGAAGGAGAAGCAGGAGAAGCAGAATCTGGAGAAGCAGAAGGAGAAGCAGAAGCAGAAAGAGAAGCAAAAGCAGAAGGAGAAGCAGAAGGAGAAGCAGAAGAAACAGAAGAAGCAGAGGCAGTAGCAGAAGAAGCAGAAGATGCAGAAGCAGAAGGAGAAGCAGAAGGAAAAGCAGAAGAACGAGAAGGTGAAGGAGAAGGAGAAACAGAAGGAGAAGCAGAAAGAGAAGCAGAAGAAGGAGCAGGAGAAGGAAAAGCAGCAGGAGAAGCAGAAAGAGCAGCAGAAGGAGGAGCAGGAGATGCAGAAACAGGAGAAGCATAAGCAGAACAAACAGGAGAAGGACAAGAAGCAGAAGCAGAAGGAGAAGCAGATACAGAAGGAGAAGCAGAAAGAGAAGGAGGGGAAGCAGAAGAAGCTGAAGCAGGAGAAGCAGAAGCATAAGAATCCGAAGAAGCAGAAGGAGAACCTGAAGCAGAAGGAGAAGCAGGAGAAGCAGAAGAAGCAGAATCTGGAGAAGCAGAAGGAGAAGCAGAAGGAGAAGCAGAAGCAGAAAGAGAATCAAAAGCAGAAGGAGAAGCAGAAGAAACAGAAGAAGTAGAAGCAGTAGCAGTTGTAGCAGAAGCAGAATGAGAAGCAGAAGGAAAAGCAGAAGAACATGATGGAGAAGGAGAAACAGAAGGAGAAGCAGAAGGAGAAGCAGAAAGATAAGCAGATAAAGCAGATGAAGAAGATGCAGAAGGAGAATCAGAAGGAGAAGCAGAAGAAGGAGAAGGAGAAGGAGAAGCAGAAGCAGAAGAAGATGCAGAAGGAGAAGCAGGAGAAGCAGAAGCAGAAGGAGGAGCAGTAAAAGCAGAAGAAGCAGAAGCAAAAGGAGAAGCAAAAGAAGGAGAAGGAGAAGTAGAGGCAGAAGAAGAAGCATAAGGAGAAGCACAAGCAGAAGGAGATGCAGAAGAAGGAGGAGAAGCCGAAGAAGCAGAAGCTGAAGGAGAAGCAGAAGTAGGAGAAGGAGAAAGAGGAGAAGCAGAAGCAGAAGGAGAAGCAGAAGCGGAATGAGAAGCAGAAAGAGAAGCAGGAGAAGCACAAGAAGCAGAAGCAGGAGAAGCCGAAAGAGAAGAAGCAGAAGAAGCAGAATCAGAAGCAGAAGTAGAAGCAGAAGCAGAAGGAGAAGCAGCAGAAGAAGTAGAATCAGAAATTCAGGCAGGAGAAACAGAAGAAGTAGAAGCAGAAGCAGAAGGAGAAGCAAAAAGAGAAGCAGAAGGAGAAGTAGAAGAAGCAGCAGAAGGAGAAGCAGCAGAAGAAGCAGAAAAACAAGCAGGAGAAGCAGAAGCACAAAGAGAAGTAGAAGCAGAAGAAGCAGAAGCAGAAGAAGCAGTAGAATCAGAAGAAGCAGAAGCAGGAGAAGCAGAAGCAGAAGCTAAAGAAGCAGTAGAAGAAGAAGAAGCAGGAAAAGCAGAAGCAGCAGAAAGAGAAGAAGAAGAAGAAGAAGAAGAAGAAGAAGAAGAAGAAGAAGAAGAAGAAGAAGAAGAAGAAGAAGAAGAAGAAGAAGAAGCATAAGGAGAAGCATAAGGAGAAGCATAAGGAGAAGCAGTAGAAGCAGAAGAAGCAGAACCAGGTGAAGCAGAAGAGGAGAAAAAGAATAAGCAAAAGAAGCAGAAACAGAAGCAGTGGGAGAGGCAGAAAAAGGAGAAGGAGAAGGAGCAGTAGAAGGAGAATCAGAAGCAGAAAGAGAAGCAGAAACAGAAGGAGAACAAGAAAGAGAAGCAGGAAAATCAGAAGAAGCAGAAGTAGAAGCAGAAAGAGAAGGAGAAGCAGAAGTAGAAACAGAAGAAGAAGAAGCAGAAGAATCAGAAGCAAAAGAAACAGAAGAAGGAGAAGAGCAGAAGCAGAAGCAGAAGGAGAAGCAGAAGCAGAAGGAGAAGGAGAAAGAGAAGCAGGAGAAGCAAAAGAAGCAGAAGCAGAAGCAGTGGGAGAAGGAGAAGAAGGAAAAGGAGAAGGAGCAGCAGAAGGAGAAGCAGA
>NW_012315895.1:0-2036 GCF_000151885.1 Dipodomys ordii
TCACCACTGTTTCTCCCTTGTGTCCCGCTGTGTCCTCCGCTGTGTCCCGCTGTGTCACCCGCTGTGTGCTCGCTGTGTCCCCCTGTGTCCCCGCTGTGTCCACTCTGTGTCCCTCTGTGTCACCGCTGTGTCCCTGCTGTTTCCCCGCTGTGTCCCCTGCTTGTCCCGCTGGGTGCCCCGCCGGGTCCCCCGCTGGGTCCCGCTGTTTGCCCCGCTGTGTCCCCCGCTGTGTTCCCCGCTGTGTCCCACTGTGTCCCCGTTCTATCGCCGCTGTGTCCCGCTGTGTTGAGCTGTGTCCCGTTTTGTCCCACTGTGTCCCACTGTGTCCCCTCTTTGTCCCCCGCTTTGTCCCCGCTGTGTCCCGCTGTGTCCCGCTGTGTCCCTTTGTGTCCTCGCTGTGTCCCCGCTGTGTCCTGATGTGTCCTGCTCTGTCCCGCGCTGTGTCCCCGCTGTCCCCTGCTGTGTCCCGTTGAATCCCCGCTGTCCCCCGGGGTGTCCCCGCTGTCCCCCGCTGTGTCCCCCATTATTTCCCCGCTGTGACCCGCTGTGTCCATGCTGTGTCCCCAGCTGTGTCCCGCTGTGTACCCCACTGTGTCCCGCTGTGTCACCCGCTGTGTCCCCCGCTGTGTCACCTGCTGTGTCTCCGCTGTGTGCTGCTCTGTCCCGCTGTGTCCTTGATGTGTTCCACTGTGTACCTCGCTGTGTCCCGCTGTGTCACTCGCTGTGTCAGCCGCTGTGTCCCCCGATTTGTTCCGCTGTGTCCCTGCTGTGTCTCCGCTGTGTCCCGATATGTCCCGCTGTGTCTGCTACAGTGTCCCAAGCTGTGTCCCGCTGTGTACCCCGCTGTGTCCCGCTGTGTCCCCTGCTGTGTCCCCGCTGTGTCCCCGCTGTGTCCAGCTGTGTCCCGTTTTGTCCTGCTGTGTCCCGCTGTGTCCCCCCTTTGTCCCCTGCTTTGTCCCCGCTGTGTCCAGCTGTGTCCCGCTGTGTCCCCCGCTGTGTCCCGCTGTGTCCCCTGCTGTGTCCCCCGCTGTGTCCCGCTGTGTCCCGTTGTGACCTTGCTGTATCCCCGCTGTGTCCCCGCTGTGTCCCTCTGTGTCCCCGCTGTCCCCCGCTGTGTCCCCTGCTGTGTCCCCCACTGTGTCGCGCTGTGTCCCGGCTGTGTCCCCGCTGTGTCCCGCTGTGTCCCGCTGTGTCCCCGCTGTGTCCCCGCTGTGTCCCGCTGTGTCCCTGGTGTGTCCTCACTGTGTAACCGCTAAGTCCCTCTGTGTCCCCGCAGTGTCCCACTGTGTCCTCAGCTGTTTCCCCGCTATGTCCCACTGTGTCCTCGTTGTGTCCCCCGCTGTGTCCCGCTGTTTCCCCCACTGTGTCCCACACTGTGTCCCGCTGTGTCCCCCGCTGTGTCCCGCTGTGTCCCGCTGTGTCCCCGCTGTCCGCCGGTGTGTCACCGCTGTCCCCCTCTGTATCCCACGCTGTGTCCCGCTGTGTCCTCGCTGTGTCTCACACTGTGCCTGCTGTGTCTCCACTGTGTCCCGCTGTGTCTCCGCTGTGTCCCGCTGTGTCCCTGGTGTGTCTTCGCTGTGTAACCGCTGAGTCCCTCTGTGTCCCGATGTGTACAGCTGTGTCTCCACTGTGTCCCCCGCTGTGTCCCCGCTGTATCCCCGCTGTGTCCTCCTGTGTCCCGCTGTGTCCTCGCTGTGTCCTTCTGTATCCCGCTGTGTCCCCCACTATTTCCCCGCTGTGACCCGCTGTGTCCATGCTGTGTCCCCCGCTGTGTCCCGCTGTGTGTCCCGCTGTGTTCCCTGCTGTGTTCCCCGCTGTGTCCCGCTGTGTCCCGCTGTGTCCCGCTGTGTGCTTGCTCTTCCCCGGTGTGTCCCCTGCCGTGTCCCGCTGTGTCCCCACTGTGGCCCGCTGTGGCCCGCTGTGTCCCCGCTGTGTCACCGCTCTGTCCCGATGTGTACCGCTTTGTCTGCCTCTGTGTACCCCGCTGTGTCCTGCTGTGTCCCCCATTGTGTCCTGAAGTGTCCTCACTGTGTCCC
>NW_012315896.1:0-2036 GCF_000151885.1 Dipodomys ordii
TATTCCAGCAAATCTGGTTTTGTCATAAAATATATAAACTCTGTGGGGACAGTTGGTTTTCTCAGTTATTTGTAGAACCTACAAAACCTCTTCAAGCATGTACACATTACATTTTTGCTACAAATGAAAACGCTACCTGCAGAAGTATGTCTAGACCACAATGCACATGATGACCAATGTTTTATTAAAACAGTGGAAATGGAAAAATTAGATTTTATGAAAGGCTAGAAAAATAACCGTGGTTTGCACAATGGGAATCTTTCCAGCAAGAATTACCTGTTTTCCCCTTTTTTGTTGTGTTAAATAATTAAGCTAAAGTTACTGATATGCTCGACTCTATAATTGTGAGAGCTGTGTCCTTGTCCCCCACACCACTTTCATACTCTTAATTTGGAGAGAAGGTAGGACTATCTTATGTCCATTTGTGTTATGGAAAAGCAAATGCTGCACCCTTTGTTACCATATTTGCCTTGGAGGGGAGTGGCTTGGGAGACTGCCTTGGTATAACAGCCAATTCCGGGTTGGCATGGATACTGAACTAAACAGACTTCCTGGGAGGTCTGTAAGGGAGAAGGAAAAGACTGTAGTCTGCACTCATCAGAGAAAAAAAATGAGATAAGAGTTTGGCTAGATGAGGACCTTGACTTAATTGTGCTTTTGAAAGTAGCTGTTCAACAAGTGCCTTTACATCTGTAATCTTAGCTAGGAGAGGCAGAGATCCAGAAGATCATAGTTCAAGGCCAGCCTGGGTAAAAAGATTCCATATCAACCAATGAAAGGTTTGGCATGATAGTGGACACTTGTCATCCCAACTACATGGAAAGTGAAAATAGGAGGCTATGCAGGACTCCCCCCGCCCCCCCCGCCTTCGGGCTTCCCTGGAGTCCTGCTCCTAATTATCTCTTTAATATCTCTTTATCTTCCAACCCCTGCTCCCTGACCGGATGGTAATATCTGAAGCACTCAGCGGCAACCAGACAGCCAGAGGGGAACGCGAGCCATCCATTCAGGTGGCGTAACCGTCCATCCTCACCCCCCTCCCCGCAGGCGATTACTCGACCACGACCACGACCTCACACCCCCCCCCCCCGCACCAAAATCCACAACCCTACCCTCGGAACAAAATAAAACAAATTTGCTTGAATCTCACGCTGCCTTTTGTTTGTAATTGACGCAATAGGCGAAGGGGAGGGATCTCATTTCTGGTGCCTGACGGGGGGGGAAGGGGGAAGGGGGCGGGGGAATTGGAGAGGAGAGAAGAGGGGGCAGAGGGCATCTCAGTGTATCTGTGTGTGTGCGTGCGTGCATCTTTGAGGAAACTCAAAGATCAGACGCGACAGAGCATGTATGTAGTCCAGCCGGACCAATTCACCACGTCTCTGTCTCTTGTCTCTCTGTTTCTGTTTCTCTATTTCTCTCTCTGTGTCTCTCTTTGTCTCTGTCTGTCTGTCTGTCTGTCTCTCTGTCTGTCTGTCTGTCTCTCTCTCTCTCTCTTTCTCTCGTATGAATTCTCTCTCCCGCCAGCCAGCCCGCCCGCACTCCCTCCCTCCTTTTCCTCTCGACTTGCCAGTCAATCCTGGGGCTTGAGCTACTGTACTGGCGCTCCAACACACAACGGTCCCACTCCGAGCCTGCCTGCCTGCCTGCCTGCCTATGCATGGGCCCCATACTCCAACGAGGCACATCATCATCCCCACCCCACCCCTTCTCTGAAAAGAAGGCAGTCTCTCTCGGGGCCAGCCAGCCTGGGCCGGTTTTCTCAGTCAGTCAGTGCGTGGTTTGTTTGTTCTTTTTTTTCCCCCATGCATTTCATGAGAGAAAACTGCAATTCACAAAACCACCACTAGATGGCGCGCGTTCGCAGTCGACAAGGTGGATGGGGCGGCGGGAGGGGCAAAACACGGGTCGGGTCAGTCACTCACTCAGTCAGTCAGTCCTCACCTACCCGGAAGTGGGGAGTGAGAGTTCTGACATACACCTATATATAGGTTGTTATGATTCATTATTATCATCATTTGCTTTTCCTCTGTCGTAGC
>NW_012315897.1:0-2036 GCF_000151885.1 Dipodomys ordii
TGAGACACAGCGGGGACAGAGCGGGAGACAGCGGGGGACACAGCGAGGACACAGCGGGACACAGCGGGGACACAGCGGAGACACAGTGGGGACTCAGCTGGGGACACAGCGGGGAACAAAGCGGGACACCACGGAACACAGCGGGACACAGCGCAAAACAGCGGTGACCCTGCGGGAACACAGCGGGACACAGCGGGGGACACAGCGGGAAACCGCGGGACAGAGTGGGGGACACAGCGGGACACAGCGGGGGACACAGCGAGGACACAGTGGGACACAGCGTGGGACAATGTGGGAGAAAGCGGGGCACACAGCGAGGACACAGCAGGACACCGAGGGTACTCAGCGGGGGACACAGCTGGGGACCAAGCAGGACACCATGGGACACAGTGTGACACAGCGGGACACAGCGGGGACACTGCGGGGACACAGCGGGACAAAGCGGGGGACACAGCCTGACACAACGGAATACACAGCGGGACACAGCGGGCACAAAGTGGGGACACAGCGTGACACAGCAGGACACAGCAGGGACAGAGCGGGACACAGCGGGACACAGAGGGGCCACAGCGGGGACACAGCAGGGGACACAGCGAGGACACAGCGGGACACAGCGGGAGACAGCGAGGACACAGCGGGACACAGCGGGGGAAAAAGCGGGACACAGCGGGGACACAGCAGTGGACACAGTGGGAGACAGCGGGGGACACAGCGGGACACAGCGGGGGACACAGCGGGGGCCACAGCGGGACACAGTAGGACACAACTGGGGACACAGCGGTACACAGCGGTGGACACAGCGGGACACAGCGGTGGACACAGCGAGGACACAGCGGGACCCAGCGGGACACAGCGTCGATACAGCGGGTACAGAGTGGGCCACAGCGGGGTACACAGCTGGGGACACAACGGGGCACATCGGGGGACACAGCAAGTACTCAGCAGAACACAGCGTGGGACACAGTGAGGACACAGGGGGACACAGCGGGACACAGCGGGACAGAGCAGGAACACAGCAGTAGACACAGCGGGACACAGCAGGGGACACAGCGGGACACAGCGGGGGACACAGGGAGGACAGAGCGGGACACAGCGGGGACACAGCGGGGACTCAGCGGGGGACACAGCAGGGGACAAAGCGGGACATCACGGAACACAGCGGGACACAGCAGGACACCGAGGGTACTCAGCGGGGGACACAGCTGGGGACAAAGCAGGACACCATGGGACACAGCGTGACACAGCGGGACACAGCGGCGACACTGCTGGGACACAGCGGGACAAAGCGGGGGACACAGCCTGACACAGCGGAGTACACAGCGGGACACAGCGGGCACAAAGCGGGGACACAGCGTGACACAGCAGGGCACAGCAGGGACAGAGCGGGACACAGCGGGACACAGAGGGGCCACAGCGGGGACACACCGGGACACTGAGGGTCACAGCAGGGACACAGCGGGACAAAGCGGGACACATCAGGACACAGCGGGGGACACAGCGGGACACAGCAGGGGACACAGCGAGGACACAGCGGGACACAGCGGGAGACACAGCGAGGACACAGCGGGACACAGCGGGCGAAAAAGTGGGACACAGCGGGGACACAGCAGTGGACACAGCGGGAGACAGCGGGGGACACAGCGGGACACAGTGGGGGACACAGCGGGGGCCACAGCGGGACACAGTGGGACACAACTGGGGACACAGCGGTACACAGCGGTGGACACAGCGGGACCCAGCAGGACACAGCGTCGATACAGCGGGGACAGAGTGGGCCACAGCGGGGTACACAGCTGGGGACACAACGGGGCACATCGGGGGACACAGCAAGTACTCAGCGGAACACAGCGTGGGACACAGTGAGGACACAGGGGGACACAGCGGGACACAGCAGGAACACAGCAGTAGACACAGCGGGACACAGCAGGGGACACAGCGGTACACAGCGGGGGAAACAGGGAGGACAGAGCGGGACACAGCGGGGACACAGAAGGGGACTCAGCGGGGGACACAGCGGGGGACAAAGCGGGACACAG
>NW_012315898.1:0-2036 GCF_000151885.1 Dipodomys ordii
TGAATTCCGGAGGGGTCAATAATCAGTATATTTCGTTTGTGAAGAAGCAGAACAGAAGCAAATAGAGAATCTGCCTGATGAAGTTGAACTCAGAAATTCAGGCTTGAGAATCAGAAGAAGCAGAAGCAGAAGGAGAAGCAAATAAGAAAGCAGAAGGAGAAGTAGAAAAAGCAGCAGAAGAAGCAGAAATACTAGTAGGAGAAGCAGAAAGAGAAGTAGAAGCAGAAGAAGAAAGCTCTAGAAGCATAAGAAGCAGTAGCAGGAGAAGCAGAACCAGAAGAAAAAGAAGAAGCATAAGAAGCAGAAGCAGAGGGAGAAACAGAAGAAGGAGAAGGAGCAGCAGATGGTGAAGCAGAAGGATATGCAGATGCAGAAAGAGAAGCAGAAATAGAAGGAGAAGATGAAGGAGAAGTTGGAGAATCAGAAGAAGCAGAAGCAGAAAGAGAAGCAGAAGAAGGAGAAGGAGTAGCAGAAGGAGAAGGTCAAGCAGGAGAAGCAGAAGAAGCAGAAGCGGGAGAATCAGAAGAAGAAGAAGAAACAGAAGAAGGAGAAGGATCAGAAGGAGAAGCAGAAGCAGAAGGAGAAGCAGAAAGAGAAGCAGAAGAAGCAGTAGCAGGAGAAGCAGAAGCAGAAGAAACAGGAGAAGCCGAAGAATCAGAAGGAGAACCTGAAGCAGAAGGAGAAGCAGAAGCAGCAGAAGTTGGAAAAGCAGAAGCAGAAGAAACCGAACAAGCAGAAGAAGCAGAAGCAGAATGAGAAGCAGAAGAAGGAGAAAGAGAAGGATTAGGAGTAGGAGGAGCAGAAGCAGAATAAGAAGCAGAAAGAGAAGCAGAAGGAGAAGCAGAAGGAGAAACTGAAGAAGCAGGAGCAGGAGAAGCAGAAGCAGAATGAGAAGCACAAGAAGGAGAAATTGAAGGAGAAGGAGAATGGGACGGAGAAGCAGAAGGAGAAGTAGGAGAAGCAGAAAAAGAAGCAGGAGAAGCAGAAGCAGAAGAAGGAGAAGAGCAGAAGCAGAAGGAGAATCAGAAGCAGAAGGAGAAGCAGAAGAAGCAGAAGCTGATGCAGAAGAAGAAGAAGAAACAGAAAAAGCAGAAGAAGCAGAAGAAGGAGCAGCAGGAGAAGCAGAAGAAGAAGAAGGAGAAAGAGAAAGAGAAGGAATAGGAGTAGGAGAAACAGAAGGATAAGCAGAAGCAGAAAGAGAAGCAGGAGAAGCAGAAGAAGCAGGAGAAGCAAAAGCAGAAGAAAAAGAAGAAGCATAAGTAGCAGAAGCAGAGGGAGAAACAGAAGAAGGAGAAGGAGCAGCAGAAGGTGAAGCAGAAGGAGATGCAGAAGCAGATAGAGAAGCAGAAACAGAAGGAGAAGAAGAAGGAGAAGTTGGAGAATCAGAAGAAGCAGAAGCAGAAGCAGAAAGAGCAGCAGAAGAAGGAGAAGGAGAAGCAGAAGGAGAAGGACAAGCAGGAGAAGCAGAAGAAGCAGAAGCGGGAGAAGCAGCAGAAGAAGAAGAAACAGAAGAAGGAGAAGGAGCAGAAGGAGAAGCAGAAGCAGAAGGAGAAGCAGAAAGAGAAGCATGAGAAGCAGTAGCAGGAGAAGCAGAAGCAGAAGAAACAGAAGAAGCCCAAGAACCAGAAGGAGAACCTGAAGCAGAAGGAGAAGCAGAAGCAGCAGAAGCTGGAAAAGCAGAAGCAGAAGAAAAAGAAGAAGCATAAGTAGCAGAAGCAGAGGGAGAAACAGAAGAAGGAGAAGGAGCAGCAGAAGGTGAAGCAGAAGGAGACTCAGAAGCAGAAAGAGCAGCAGAAACAGAAGGAGAAGAAGAAGGAGAAGTTGAAAAATCAGAAGAAGCAGAAGCAGAAGCAGAAAGAGCAGCAGAAGAAGGAGAAGGAGAAGCAGATGGAGAAGGACAAGCAGGAGAAACAGAAGAAGCAGAAGCGGGAGAAGCAGAAGAAGAAGAAGAAACAGAAGAAGGAGAAGGAGCAGAAGGAGAAGCAGAAGCATAAGGAGAAGCAGAAAGAGAAGCAGAAGAAGCAGTAGCAGGAGAA
>NW_012315899.1:0-2036 GCF_000151885.1 Dipodomys ordii
TCACCGCTGAGTCCCCTCTGTGTCGCCGCTGTGTCCCCCTGTGTCCTCGCTGTGTCCCCTGCTGTCACCCGCTTTGTCTCACGCTGTGTTCCGCTGTGTCCCGCTGTGTGCCCGCTGTGTCCCCAGCTGTGTCCCGCTGTGTACCCTGCTGTGTCCTGCTATGTTCCCGCAGTGTCCCCTCTGTGTCCCGCTGTGTCCCGCTGTGTCCTCGCTGTGTCCCCAGCTGTGTACCCCACTGTGTTCCGCGTGTCCCTGCTGTATCGACGCTGGGTCCCGCTGGGTACCGCTGTGTCATCCCTGTGTCCCCCGCTGTGTCCCGCTGTGTCCCCCGCAGTGTCTCTGCTGTGTCCCTGCTGTGTCCCGCTGTGTACTGCTGTGTCCCCCGCTGAGTCCCGCTGTGTCCCAATGTGTCCCAATGTGTCCTCGCTCTGTCCCCCGCTGTGTCCCGTTGTGTCCTACCTGTGCCCCTGCTGTGTCCCGCTGTGTCCCCCGCTGTGTCCCCCGCTATGTCCCGCTGTGTCCCCCACTGTGTCCCACTGTGTCCTTGCTGTGTCCCAGGCTTTGTGCCGCTGTATCCGCGCTGTGTCCCCCGCTGTGTGCCGCTGTGTCCTGCTGTGTCACGCTGTTTCCCCTCTGCGTCCCCGCTGTGTCCCTCTGAGTACCCTGCTGTGTCCAGCTTTGTCCCCGCTGTGTCTCGCTGTGTCCCACGCTCTGTCCCCCACTGTGTCCCGCTCTGTCCTCCTCTGTGTCACGCTTTGTCCCCCGCTGTGTCCCACTGTGTCCCCGCAGGGTCACTGCTGTTTCCCTCTGTGTCCCGCTGTGTTCCGTGGTGTCCCTCTTTGTCTCCCGCTGTGTCCCCCGCTGAGTCCCTGCTGTTTCACCGCTGTATCCCGCTGTGTCCTCGCTGTGTCCCCCGCTGTCTCCCGCTCTGTCCCTCGCTGTGTCTCACGCTTTGTCAACGCTGTGTCCCACTGTGTGCCGCTGTGTCCGGCTGTGCCCCCACTGTGTCCCGTTGTGTCCACAGCTGAGTACCACGCTGTGTAACGCTGTGTGCCCGCTGTATCGACGCTGTGTCCCGTTGGGTCCCGCTGTGTCCTCGCTGTGTTCCCCGCTGTGTCCCGCTGTGTCCCCCGCTTTGTCCTCGCTGTGTCCCCCACTGTGTCCTGCTGTGTCCTCGCTGTGTCCCCCGCTGGGTCCCGGTGGGTCCTGCTGTGTCCTCGCTGTGTCCACCGCTGTGTCCCGTTGTGTCCCCCCCTGTGTCCCCCGCTATGTCCCGATGTGTCTACTGCTGTGTCCATGCTATGTCTTGCTGTGTCGCGCTGTGTCCCCCGCTGTGTCCGCTGCTGTGTCCTGCTGTTTTCCCCGCTGTGTCACCAATGTGTCCCGCTGTGTCCTCGCTGTGTCCCGCTGTGTCTCGCTGTGCCCCCACTCTGTCCCATTGTGTCCACAACTGGGTACCACGCTGTGTAACCCTGTGTCCCCGCTGTATCGACTCTGTGTCCTGCTGGGTCCCATTGTGTCCTCGCTGTGTTCCCCGCTGTGTCCCTCTGTGTCCCCAGCTGTGTCCCCCGCTATGTCCCCCGCTATGTCCCGCTGTGTCCCCCTCTGTGTCCCACTGTGTCCTTGCTGTGTCCCAGGCTTTGTGCCGCTGTGTCCTCGCTGTGTCCCCCGCTGTGTCCTGCTGTGTCGCGCTGTGTCCGGCTGTGTCCCGCTCTGTGCCCGCTGTGTCCCTCTGTGTCCCAGTTGTGTGCCTTCTGTGTCCCGCTGTGTCGCCCGCTTTGTCCCACTGTGTCCCATTGTGTCCCTGTTGTGTCCCGCTGTGTCCCGCTGTGTCCCCGCTGTGTGCCCGCTGTGTCCCGCTGTGTACCCCGCTGTGTCCAGCTGTGTCACCGCTGTGTCTGGCTGTGGCCACTATCTGTCTCCACTGTCCCCCGCTGTGTGCCCTGCTGTGGCCTGCTGTGGCCTGCTGTGTCCCCCGCTTTGTCCTGCTGTGTCCCGCAGTGTCGCCGCTGTGTCCCGCTGTGTAACACTGTGTG
>NW_012315900.1:0-2036 GCF_000151885.1 Dipodomys ordii
GCTTCTCCTTCTGCTGCTTCTTCTGCTTCTGCTTCTCCTTCTTCTGCTTCTCCCTCTGATTCTGCTTCTTATGCTTATTCTTTTTCTTCTGCTTCTGCTTCTCCTGCTTCTGCTGCTTCTGCTTCTACTGCTTCTCCTTCTCGTTCTTCTTCTCCTTCTCCTTCTTCTTCCTCTTCTTTTTCTTCTTCTTCTTCTTCTTCTTCTTCTTCTTCTTCTTCTTCTTCTTCTTCTTCTTCTTCTTCTTCTTCTTCTTCTTCTTCTTCTTCTTCTTCTTCTTCTTCTCCTTCTTCTTCTTCTTCTTCTTGTTCTTCTTCTTGTTGTTCTTCTTCTTCTTCTTCTTCTTCTTCTTCTTCTTCTTCTTCTTCTTCTTCTTCTTCTTCTTCTTCTTCTTCTTCTTCTTCTTCTTCTTCTTCTCTTTCTGCTGGTTCTGCTTTTCCTGCGTCTTATGCTTCTAGTGCTTCTCTTTCTGCTTCTCCTTCTGCTTCTGCTCCTCCTTCTGCTTCTGCTCCTTCTATTTCTTCTGTTTCTTCTTCTTCTGCTTCTCCCGCTCTGCTTCTTCTGCTTCTCCTGCTTCTCGTTCTGCTTCTCTTCGTCAGCTTCTCTTTCTACTTCTCCTTCTGCTTCTTCTGATTCTGCTTCTTCTCCTTCTTCTTCTCCTTCTGCTTCTCCTTCTGCTTCTGCTTCTCCTGCTACTCCTTCTGCATCTCCTTCTGCTTGTGCTTTTCCTTCTGCTTCTTCTTCTGCTTCTCCTTCTTCTGCTTCTCCGTCTGTTTCTGCTTCTTCTGTTTTTCCTGCTTCTCCTACTGCTTCTCATTCTTCTTCTCCTTCTGTTTCTTCTTGTCGTTATTCTGCTATTCCTTCTGCTTCTCTATCTGCTTCTGCATCTTCAGCTTCTTCTGCTACTGCTTCTGCTTCTGCTTCTTCTGTTTCTTCTGCTTCTCTTTCTGCTTCTCCTTCTGCTTTTGCTTCTCTTTCTGCTTCTGCTTCTCCTTCTGGTTCTCCTTCTTCTCCAGATTCTGCTTCTTCTGCTTCTCCTGCTTCTCCATCTGCTTCAGGTTCTGCTTCTGCTTCTTCAGCTTATTCTGCTTCTATTTCTGCTTCTCCTTCTGTTTCTGCTTCTCTTTCTGCTTCTGCTTCTTATCCTTCTTCTATTTCTTTTGATTCTGCTTCTCCTGCTTCCGCTTCTCCTGCTTCTCCTTCTGTTTCTCTTTATGCTTCTCCTTCTGCTTCTCCTTCTTCTGCTTCTACTTCTGCTTCTGCTTCTGCTTCTCCTTCTGCATCTTCTTCTGTTTCAATTTCTCCTTCTTCTGCTTTTCATTCTGCTTCTGCTTCTCCTTCTTCTGCTTGTTCTGCTTCTCCTGCTTCTCCTTCTCCTTCTCTTTCTGCTTCTGCTTATCCTTCTGTTTCTCCTCCTCCTAATCCTTCTCTTTCTCCTTCTCCTTTTTCTTCTTCTTCTTCTCCTGCTGCTTCTTCTTCTGCTTTTTCTGTTTCTTCTTCTTCTGCTTCAGCTTCTGCTTCTTTTGCTTCTCCTTTTGCTTCTGCTTCTCCGTCAGCTTCTGCTTCTGCTCTTCTCCTTCTTCTGTTTCTTCTGCTTCTGCTTCTCCTGCTTCTCCTTCTGCTGCTTCTCCTACTTCTCCTTCTGCTTCTCCGTCTCATTCTCCTTCTCCTTCAATTTCTCCTTCTTGTGCTTCTCATTCTGCTTCTGCTTCTGCTTCTCCTGCTTCTGCTTCTTCTGTTTCTCCCTCTGCTTCTCCTTCTGCTTCTCTTTCTGCTTCTTATTCTGCTTCTGCTCCTCCTACTCCTAATCCTTCTCTTTCTCCTTCTTCTTCTTCTGCTTCTCGTTCTGCTTCTGCTGCTTCTCCTTGTTCGGTTTCTTCTGCTTCTGCTTTTCCAGCTTCTGCTGCTTCTGCTTCTCCTTCTGCTTCAGGTTCTCCTTCTGCTTCTTGGGCTTCTTCTGTTTCTTCTGCTTCTCCTGCTCCTGCTTCATTTGCTTCTCTTTCTGCTTCTCCTTCTGCTTCTGCTTCTCCTTCTGCTCC